>NC_034412.1:83199956-83402456 GCF_002078875.1 Numida meleagris | reverse complement strand
TGCGTGTCCCTGCTTGAGTAGAGATGGGACCACGCAACATCCAGAGGTTTCCACCCTCAGCCATTCTGTGCTTCTGATTTCACAAGGGGATTTTACTAATTTGCACAACACTTATGGTTATGAGAGAGGTGCCAGGACTATTTAAAAAAAAAAAAAAAAAGACTTTTTGCACCAGTCTGCTACAGCTACTGAGCTCTGTGGAGAGTGGTTTGGGTTTTGTTTCTGCAGATTCTGGCACTCCTCCAGTGTCACGCTGGAGAAAACTGGCAGCTTAAAAAAGATCTTGTGGCAACAACAGAAGAGCACTGCCTTTGCTCTGTTGCCCAATACGCATGGAAGGCTACAAAAAGGCTTTTGCAGCGTCCTGTTCTTCAGTCAGCTATTTACTCTGCTTTACATCGCCTTGCTCCTGGCATTCACAGGTAAATTGCTGGTGCAGCAACAGTGCTCTTTGCCCCCTTTTAGCAGGCTTTTGTCTTCCTGAAGGCCAAAGTAGATTCCCTCAGCCTTACGTTGGTCCCTGGCCAGGGACATAGCCTTGTCAGCCTGTTCTCTGCCTTGGGGAACAGGCTGACAAAATGCCAAAATGCCATTTGGTACCTTTCATTTATTGCTTTTTAATCCAGAAAATCTTCTATGAAATCCAATATATTGACACATTAAGCACCATATTAACCATGCTTCTATGCAATATTCTTAAATTATCATGGGGCATCTGTAAATCTGGCAGCATCTTAGCTGTAAAAGGAAGGGGAAAGCAGTACCTTTCATGATAGAACTGAATGGCAATTATGTTCTATTTTTGGTGTCAGAAGAACGAAAGATTTATTTTCATCAGGAAGAACAGACTAAAACAAGCATCAGTGGCAATAAATGCTCTCACTTTTTTTATTCTTGCTGTTTGCAGTGGGTTTTTTACACGTCATCACTTTCATTAGCATTTAATCACGTGGATCCTCAGCTGCTAAGTAACCCATCTCGCTGCAACTCTGAGCGCCATTGCAGCGTCTGCCTGAAGTTCTGCCTTTGGTGCCCAATGGGCTCTGTGCACAGAGCACCTCTGCGGTGCTGCAGGGATGGAGGGAGCGCTGGGGTCGGTAGGAGAGGCAGGGGAGAGCTGGGCCTGGCTGTGCCATCCCCATTGCCCATTCCAGCAGGTGTAGGTGTCTCCGAGTTTCATCCAGTTCTCATCTGCATTAGCTACAGATTCATGACAGCCTGGTGGTGTACCTCATCTGGAACTTGGGGACAGAAAACGAGCTAATGGGAATTTTATCTAAGTTCATTTTGTGCTAGGCTGTTTCAAACAAGGGATCTGAACCATGGCCTGCTGCTGTTTTGATGAATTCCCTAATCATCCTCCATTTTCTGTTCAAATAAGGATTTCCTGGTTAATCTTATCTTTCTTTCCCACTTGAACCAAAGACTGCTCGGATCACTCTGTAGTGATCCAAGTCTGCAGCAAAGTGAAAGGGGCTGTGCTGGTCCCACCCACCCTCAGGGCCTGCCCACCATCTTGTGTGTCCTCCTTTGGGCCTGAAGCCACAGAGTGGAGAGTTTCGTGGCATCAAACAATCATTAAGGTTGGAAAAGACCACTAAGATCATTGAGTTCAACCATCAACCCAATACCACCATGCCCACTAAACCATGTCCCTCAGTGCTGCTTCTTTACGTTTCTTGACCACCACCAGGGGAGTTTGATGAACGGCACCTTATCTCCAGGATGTGAAATGGCAAGTGTAGGGCATTAATCAGGTACGCACACATCTCTGCACGCTCCTGGATCAGCCCACATCCCATCTCTGCAGCTTCATGCCATTTCTAGAACCAGAATCTCCTGGTCCAGCCACTGATTTCAGATGGAGCATCTCATTTTCTTTCCACTAAAATTTTTCATCCTGCTGTATTGAACTTGCCACCCGTGCTGGGAGTGGCAAGATAGAGATGCCCTGCAATGTTGCGTCTATCTTGAGAAGGAAAAAAGAAGAGGCACTTTAATTTAGCTGCTGCAGCAGGAATTTCAGTAAGAGCAGGGTGCCCCCACCCACACCGGGTGAGGATGTGCTGCTGTGCCCTTCAAAGTGACAGCTTGTCCCCAAGATGGAAAATATTTCAGTGCTTTGCTTTGAAAATGTGCAGGGATGTTAACGTTTCACTGGGAAAGATGCACATTATCTGCCACAACCAACAGAACGAGCCTGTGGATGAGTCAGATGTGACATTTAGTCTGTATTTCAGAGTGATGTGAGAAAGCCATCATCGCGAACACAGCTCCTCTCTCATGCAGAAGAATCACACGAACCCTGTTCAGGTCACTTCCTACATACCCTCACAAAATAAGGCTTACATCAGCTTCAAACTACCGTGTGGACTGCAAATTTCCCCATTAAAGGTTAAATCTGGGTTAACATGACACCATCCGCGTAACTTGCCCGCTCTACATGAGAACACGCCGCGTGTTCGCCACTGCTTGAGTGCTGTGTGGCATGGCTGCATGGGCAGAGCCAGTCATCCCAGTTCCCAGTCATCCTGGGAACCACGGCAGCCTCATACCAACCTCATTAAGGCAGGTGAATAGGACATGCCTGTAATGCTACCTCCTTGTACAAGATAAGAGAATCAAACAACGTTGCAGTCATACTTTCTGTCAACTTCATGTCTACAAAGGCATCGTGGTATAACTGGAGTCTGAAAAATTAGCAAAAGGCAGAGACCAGAGATAAAGATGCTGTCATTCATTATTTTTAAATAATTTTAAATCCCCCAATAAGAACAATCTGAAAATTCAGAGTGCTCAGTGTGCGGCAGTTTCAGCACCATTCCTAGTCACGGATACATCACATCACATCTATTGTAAGAGTTCCATTAATTTCCAGAAACGCCATCCATCCTGCCCTCTGTGTGCCGTAGCTTCACCCCTCTCCCAGTCTGTTCCGGAAGCTCAGGAGCTGAACACACCCTAGCCCGGGCGCTGGTAAACGTGGTTGGCAATGGGCTCAGATTTGCAACGTTTCAAAATGAATGAGCTGATCTGTTGGGACAGCATGAGGCAGGTTGTTTGGAGTCTGCTGTTTCGTTCAGTGGCTGGGGCAGGAGTTGGGTCTGCGTATCAGATACAGGGGCAGAAGAGAGAAGTTCAGTGGCCTCTTGGCTACTGGGACAGTTGGAGAAAGATCCTTTCCTTGTATATATGGCTATATGTTCTGATTGCATGAATGTATTTCTAACTACAACCCTCAGTACAAATAAAATCTTTCTAAATGTGTTTAAAAAAAAATCATATCTACTTCCCTGGAAGGCAAAGCCCAATACTGGCATGATGATATGGAGACAGGTTGAACCAGTTTGGCGCAGCTGAACTTCTGAACCAGCACTAGATCCCATCCCATCGCTTTGAAGCACAGAAGGGTGTAGCCGCGTGACTCTCCCCACCAAACCACATAAAGATGCCCTCACAGTCAGTGTCTGGAGCATTGTGACCCGAGGGGCTGTACAGGACAGAGGAGCTGTGTCTGGGAACAGCAGCTGGACAGGGCAGAAAGGAAAACCTATGGTGTAATGGTGGGATCAGTGGGGACAATGGGAGGGCAGGGGAATTTAAAAGGTCAGTAGTATCTGGAAAGCTTCAATGCCTGTATCTGATGGGCAAGAGGGAATTGAATGAATATGGCTTTGATGCACAGCGTTGATTCTTCTTGGCAAATCTCAGCAGAGCCGACAAAAGTGGTTTGTGTATACATGCCTAAAATAACTGCCCTTAGTATCTGAAGAACGTAAATGTTGGAGAACAGGCTGGCCCCAGGAGCTGACACTGGGAGAGGGCTCTCTCAGGACCCACTTCACCCCCGAGTAGTTTGCATTGCCGGGCCCACGCTAAGTGCGCCAGCATCCAAGCGTGCCAATTCTGAGGCTGTCCAGGGGCAAGGGTACAAATGGAGTGACTTACCCTGTGCTTCATCTATGAAGAGTACAGAGGTGCCTCTGGCTGCAGGAACCCTCAGAGGCTTGGCTTCAGGCTCTCCGTGAGGCCCTTCCCTGCAGAGGGGTGTTCAGAGGCTGCTTTCTAGGACAGAAACCTGAGGACTTCAAGGGCCTCTCCAGCTTTCCACGGCAAGGCTTTCATTTAGGTTGTTTAGTGGCAAAGATTAGATTTGGGGTTTTCTCCAGTAACCTACTACATCATCATTTACTTCCATTACTAAAACTCCAACAGATTTCAGTGACCTTTGTGAAAATAAAATCAGACTAGATTGGCATATTTGCTTTAGAAGATACTAATCAATATCTATTTTGTTAGCCAATATGGCCGTGTCTCCTGTTATTGTGATTTATTTCATTTTTGTTGACCAAAGGTGGTTGAATGGGTGACAACAGTATGGAAAGTGGCAAGGGTTAATAAATTCAGATGAGGTTGTCATCTTATTACCAGAGTGCAGGAAGTGAAGCACAGCCATTTAATTAACCTAGTCGCAATGAATTTCATGCAACATGCAGTTAACACTCCATCTATTAAAACGGCAAAGCAGATGGTAGCGAGCAGTTTTGCGTGCCGTAAATAGGATACCAATTTAAATTACTTGCTGCACAGGATTTTATAGGACAAAATTATCTAGATATTAAATGGTGAGATATTTAATAATCTCTTTCTTTTAAGTTTGCATATGTAAGACATTTGGTCCAAGAGTAGAAAACTCGATTATTCCCATGAAATTCCCAAAATAGAGAACTAAAAATAAAAAAGACAAAATTTTGATTAACTGGCATTTCTTCAAAATCCAAGGCCTTCAGTAGTCCTATCTGCTGGAGAATAAATGCCCCATTATAAAGTTTTACCCAACTTTATCTGCGTACAAGATTTCAATTATTCCCACAGTGGATAGTCCTGGTCAACCATTAAAAGGCCACATTTCTCAACACACCAGTAGTTTCTCTCTTGTTCTTGAGAAATGAATGAGATAAATATTATCAAGTTTAACATGTTCCTATTCATTTCTCACAGTTATGAAGAATTATGTGAGCACATGACTGCACATACTGGCAAGGAGCTATACATCAAATATATACAGTGAGTGGCCATTTTGCTTCCACTGGTAGACAAACTCTGTCTCTTATCCTACAGAGAGGCATGAAGATGTCAAAAAAAATTTGTGATACAGCTGCATATGCACATAATAGTTGGGATGCTTTTGGAACTTACCAGCTCTTGCAATGTTTTTGTCTTACAAAATTGCTGTCCTCGTATAAAATACAAAGTACAGATGCTAGGAAGAAGCAAAGAAGCTCTCCTAAAATCATCATTGCCTCAGGACTGCATGAAATTCATTTGCCAGCAGAGAAGCAAATGTTTGTTTGAAATCAGAACAGAATCAGAGGAAGAAAATTGAAGCCTGGGCCAGCAGAGCAAGTAGGTCGCTGCACTCACAGGAGCCTTCCAACCAGCCTTCCAACCTGCCTTCCTATCCAAATCCAAGGGAAGGGCAGAAAATTGCCTTTTGGCTCCTTCAGAGAATACAAATCTGATGGACCAACCTCTTTTGACATTCTCCTTCTTCCTTCGAAGACAGAGGCTTGACAACAAGGCTCTGCTTCTGGTGAATAAGGTTCATTAAGCCTGCAGAAAGCTAGAGGGTGTGCATTCATTTATTTGAATGACTCTCTGAGACTCCTTTATTTGAATGACTTTTTCCTTAGAGAGGCAGAAGGCAAGTGTGTCCTTTGTCACCTCTTCTGATTGCTCTGTCCACTGAACCGCTAGCAATAGCTATCAGAAAGTCTCCAGAGATTCAGGGCATCACAATCCATGACAAAGGACATAAATTGCTCTTTTCACAGATGACATCCTGCTTTATCTCAGTAAAACACAAATCTCTGTTCAATGCCTAAAGAAGTCCTGGAGCATTACTTCACTGTGTCCAACCTTCACGTAAATATGACTAAATCAGAGGTGATTCTTACACCCACCAAGATAGTTTTTTTTTTCTTTCTCTACACCATTGACCCTCAGGCAAATTCAAGTTTTTGTTGCTACCAACTCCACCCAATTTCAGCAAACTGCCACACTCTTTTGTTAATCCTTCATATCAAGACCTATCAAGGGCAAAAAGAACTTTAGTTGCTGCTGTACAGAGAGCTATAGTTTTGGTTTGACTTAATAAAAATGATTCATATGTACAGTACTAAGCAATGAGTAATGTGCAAAAGAGATCAGGACTCAACTTTTTGAATCTCAGGGGAAAAAGAAACATAATGCAAGCTTACTCCCAATAGGGAAATTTTGTTAGTGGGTTGTTTTACCCACCGCCTTGGGAAGGGTGTGAAGAAATCCCATCCCTCTGCCTAAGGAACTGTGGGAACGCTTCAATACACTTTGTCCTTCCTGGGTGCATTGTGGCTTATGGACTTCTTGAGGAATAGAGGAAAATCTACAGACCCCCAGACTCCTATGGGAAAAGGCCACTCACATTACCCTTTTGTAGCCATGTCCACCTCCAGGCTCCCACTGGCCACCACAGCAGCACGGTGCTTGAAAGATGGGAAGAAGACTGATGAAAAGAACACGATCTTTGTTCAAGACCATAACCTGCAGGCGTTGAACAGATCAAAATTGAATTTTATTCTCTTTCTTTTCAAACATATTCTGAGCTATTTCCTTCCTAGACATCACTGCTGAAGAAGAAATATGTGGTCAGAAATCAGGTGGAGAAGACAGCACCCTAAGTCCTAAGAGAGCAGACTCATCCTAAGTCAGGAGCTACCACTGCTGCAGGCAGCATCTCTCTGTCCTTCTTCTTTACTCGAGATAAAAAATAGGCATGCTAATGCCTCAGGTTTGAGAGTGGCAGCTTTGAAGCTGCTATAAATTACCATCACTCCATGGACACCAAAGCACATCAATAACCACAGCTTGATAGTATCCCTCTATTCTTAAAGCATTATTAGTAGAGTTTCCTATGAAAATGCTTTAAAACTTGGAAGATACTATAAAAATGGCTAAAAAACAAATAAAAACATTGGTAAGATATCAATGGATATTGATTCATACTGATACTGATTGAGTATTGACGGGACATTGACGCATTTGATTAAGACCTCAACATTTTTGGTCAGCCTGAGATGCTGAGGCACTTCAAGGCAAAGCAACCAGCCCAGGCCAACTCAAAAGGTCAAAATCAGTCCTAGAAAAAAATGCTGTCCCCTGCATGCCAAGTCAGTGCTTTGTCAACAAAGCACATTGCTCTTTAGTATATTCATTTATAATGCATATTAGGTGGATGAGAGGGAAATTTAATCATTTAGAATGACTAATAACTATGCTAATGTGTTCAGATAAAATAAGCATTCACATATGCTGAAAGCCTTTATAGTGCAATAAACTTCTGTTATCTTTTGAGGCGTGTAGTACTTTGGTTTTCATACACCAACACCTCTTTATTTCAAGTGCAATAAAAACATCAGACCCTTGCAGCCTCACCTGCACCTACAAGTTTCATTCTGCATCTCTCACGCTGCAGCTGCAGATCCCAAGCTGAGTCAGAAAAGAAAAGGAAGCCCAAACAGGAAAATGCAGCTCTTAGACAGCTTGTCAGGTGAAATTGTCTGCATGTTCACATCTCCACAGTGATGCACAGGTTATGCTCGGTACTTTAAATTTAGTCATTTGCACTCTACTAAGTATATGCTTCTGAGAACCTACATCTGAATTGCACGGTTCATCGGTCATGCTGGGAAGTAGCAATGGGAATGTATGAGTAGACGGAGTGACTGACGTGTCCAAGCCTTTCTTTAAACAGGTGCTGTTAGCATTTCCTAAGCTAATCTAGTTTTAGAAAGATGATTTGAAGAAGCAGGGAGGGCTTCAGAAACGTGCACTCAGGTAGGCTTGGGAGCTTTCTCTTTCCTAACCCTTAAATCTGCCTGCGAAAGGCATCTGGATGTGCTTCAGTCCCTTCACTGTTGTCTGGTGTTACACAGCTGGTGAGAGGACAGCTACCACATACCATTGAGTTGGATGGTGAAAGCTGAGCAGACACTTGAGTATACATATTTTCTTAATTCCACTACATAAACACCTTCCTCACGCGAAGGGGAGCTGCCCCCAGATATTTCCTGTCCCCTACATGAGGTGAGAGAGGTTTGGCTGCTGGCATGCAAAGCTGGTGCTGATGCCACCACCGATGTCTCTCTCCTTTTGAATGAGACTTTTGTTCCTTTGGAGCTTCTGATGTACTGTTCACTATCTCAGCCTGTGTGCTTCCAAATTTGCTGGTAAGCTTACAGTTTTAAAATCCAGATTCCAATGGCTGTATTCTTTGCGCAGAAGATCCATGTAAAATGAAGAGTAATGGAAAAATTTTCATTATGAAATGCTTTTATGCAATCACAAAAATAACCAGGAGGGAAGCTGACGCTCCCAGGCAGCAGGCAAGCTGCGGACAGCAAAAGCTCTCAGCAGAGCCCTGGGCTGCCTGCTTTGATCTGGCACAGCCTCACTGGACAAGCAAAGATAACAGTCTTTAAAAAGGTGTTTCTTTCACCTCCTCAGCAGAAATGTCATAAGTAAATGCCAGGTGGGAGTATTTAGGGGAACATTTCCTTATCTTTTAATTAGGAATGTTATAGAATTGTTTTTTATTTTTCACTTTGCAAGGTGGTAGAGAGGTAGATTTTTCCAGTCCAGCCTTTATAGGCCGGTCATGTGTATGCAGTGGGAGCCATGCGATGCATTTAAATAATCTCTTCTGAGCCCTTTTTATTCTTATTTTAGTTTCAATGGAATTGGGTCTGTTCCGTACGTCCTGATTCACTCCAGGATGCTTTTCTTGTCAGAGGAGTGGCTCTGTTTGATCAAGACGGTCCTGACCTCCTTTGTGAAAGCTGAGAGTATGGGGAGGTGTCAGCCTAGCAGAGCTTCTAACCAAAAACCTTTTTAAAAAAATTTATACAGGTGTTACTCAGAGTAAGCTAGAAAAAAGAAAGGCATTATGCAATATCCTATTACATAGACTATTAATCTTCTGTTCACTTGATTAGAATTTTAATCAGAAAAGAATTATTCTGGTGTTCAAGGCCAGGTTGGATGGGGCTCTGGGCAGCCTGATCTGGTGGGTGGGAACTCAATGACCTTTAATGTCCCTTCCAACGGATGCCATTCTCTGATTCTTCTCTCTCTGGCTTTTTTGATATATAAGGTGCCAAAATAGTAAGGTCGGATAGCCCTTGGTTTCAGTTCTGTATGTGTGGGGAAAAAAAAGATTTTACTTTTATCTGCCTTTTACGATTCCCTATGCACAGGTAAGGAAGCAGAGGCAAAATTGCACAATCATAACTGACAAGACATTACATAGGTAGATCAGTAGGCCAGCAGCTCAGCTCTTTTAAAAGCTGTAATTTTTTCATAGCTATACTACAAATGATTAAAAAAAAGTGAGATATATCTGGGGTATCTTTGATAAAGAGCCATAAAGTTGTTGATTAGAATGCAGCCTAGTACTATATTTAGGTATATGCCTCCTTAAAGCGTGCAATCACCAGGTTAACGTATTAACGGTGGTTTATTGCACTGCTATTTCCCCTTTACTTCCTCACTCATGTGCCCGGAACAGAGCAAACACTCACCAGGGCTCATGGGGACAGAGGAGGGGACGTAGTGCCAGTACATAACAGCGCATGGGCTCAGCATGACACAGCGCCCACTTTGTGTGGCACTCCTCCTGCTCAGAGAAACTCCGAGCAAAGGTCTCCTTCCTCATGGCCAAGGTCACCAGCACCGGCAGTACAGAGCTGCACATGTGGGAGCAGATCCTTTTCACTTTGCTTCTTCACCCAGTGGAAGCCAACAGGCAGGGCTGAAGGCTCATAAAATGGGTGGTTCAGATCAGAACAGACCATCTGATCAAAAAAAAAAAAAAAAAGAAGAAGAATTCTTTCATGTAAGCTGACCCTGAGGGCATCACAAGGGCTATGTGCCCAGCACTGCCCTCTGTAAATGTGCTGTGAGGCTTGGCAAGAGAAAAGCACAGCTCACAGCTGCACCCCAAAATAGCTGTAGCAAACTATTCTTCCTTTCTCTCCATGGGAAATAAGAGACAAAAGACTTTGCCCTTCTTGGTTCTGTTCACCTGAGCAAGTCGTGCTGAGGCTGCACAGATCTGGTGCCACAACACGTGCACCTCTGCTGCTTGCAATGAATCAGCTCTGAAAAACAAAAACCCCGAACTTCAGCCAGCACAGCCCTCAGCAAAACCACTGGTGTGGACACACTTGAGCATCATCGGCAGCTGTGGGCTCTGCCTGCAGCTCCCCGTGTCCCCTGCCAATGTGTGATCCCAGTGAGAGCATCCATGTGCCCAAGCACCCTCGTGCAGCTGTGATCCAGTAAAAAAGTCCGAGAGAAAATCCTCCTGGCACTGACAGATGCACCCTGCCTCACCTGCAGCAATGAACGTGGCAGTCAGATTGTAGGAAAATGTGAGCAGTGGCACTCTTCTGAACGAGGAGCTGGGAACAGAGAAGCCAATTGCTCCATTTCCCAGCCTGAGCATCCTGTCATAACCTGCTTTAAAACAGGGAAAATACAGAGTGCCTAAAATCTGACAAATGATGCAGAATAAATCCCCAAAACAGGTACACAGGGAGGAGATATTCACAGGATCTTCTTCCCTCATGCCCAAAGAGGGGCTGCAGGAGGGTTCCTCTCAGTGCAGCATTGCAAACACAGCACGGGTCTGGATTTACATCCTTTTGCAAAGCACCCATGTCTGGCCACGGTTAGGGGCAATACAGTTTGGATTTGTGGCATATTCTGCTGTGGCAATGTCTGCTGCAATGAATTTCCAGGAATATGGGGAGTTTTGTTAATGCTGGAGCCATGGCAGCATCCTCCGAGCTGCTTGTCCCAGCTGTTAAACAGAGGATGCTTTCTGCCTTGTTTCCTCATGCTGATTTTAAATGTCGGAGATGCACCTGATTAAATAAAGTGTCTGGTATACAGAGATCATATTTTAACCTCAGGGTCTGTGAGAGGGAGACAAGCAGAATGAATTAGTTTTTGAATTAGTGTTTGTAACAGCCCCGCAAACCCTCAGACAAATTCATAGTCAAAAGGAGAGTGTCAACATTTTATTTAAAAGCCTCTTTTAGGAGTTCCACTGCCGTATGTTGAAAATCTAATCTTTCAAAGAGCCCGTGTCTGAAAGTTTGGCTTAATTCTCAAATGTGTCAATTGATATTTTCCTTCGTTTGACCTATTTATCTTAAAACATTTATAATCTGTTGGGGAGACGTCCATATCTAAATGTCCAATTTGGTTTGTTTGTTTTTTAAATCTGTCGTTCCAGTGCCAAGAAATTAAACAAACAGATGCCACTCTTTTTGAGGGGCTCCATTAAATACAATGTCTTACGCACCATCTGCTGGATCTGCAGCAGCAATTAACAGATACGCGCTATTCCCCGAGCAGGGCTGACATCAATTGATGATGCCGGGATGCTGGCAATTTCTCCCTCCTGCTCCTCACCCTCCCTCCTCCAAACCTCTGAAGTAATGTGATACTTCTGTGTAAAGGTCTGGGTCTGCTGTAAATAAAATAAAGTGTTTGATAGTGAGCTTGAAATACCTGGTTGAGCCACTGTAAATCATGAGCACTGGGAGTGACTGGTGTGCGTTGTTTGACAGACAGGCAAAAGGCTCCATACCAACAAAAGTGTCTTGGAGTCTGAGGTTTTATTGGCAAACAGCCTTCTTGGTCATGGGATCACAGGGAGCTCATGGGCTCACTGTACTGAGTGGGTGCCAACCCAGTGCCCCGCTCCTCCTGTTAGCTGAGCAGACTGTCCTAGGGAAGAAAAGTTCACCTGCTCCTATCCTCAGTGTCTGTGCCCACACCCGTGTGACTTTCCCTGGGCTCTCAGGTCTGAGAGATACGCTCTGCCTGCTCCCAGGCCCTGCATGGCATGAGTGGGCTCTGGGGCCTTCTCAGGGCACCAGAAGGCACTTCAGTGCACTGAAGCAATTGCAAAAACCTCAGTGTACCTGAGGCTTCTGATTTCCTTTCAAATTGATACAGAATGTACCCTTCTGAATATACCAGACTGCCTGTTCCCATAGGTGTAAACATATCTCCATGACCAGATGCTTTTTGCCTCCAAAATTCACTGCAAAGCTCTTCAGAAGAACGGAAATCATGCCCAGGGCATGGGCATGCTGTTTTTACTGCAGGTCACAAATGCACCTGCGCTATTTTCAACAAATTGTTTGCATTACTGCTTTGGTGGAAGGATTTCTTTGCCTCCATTTTTCAAGCCTACACTGAAGAAAAATGATTTCTTCTCTGAAGCATGTAAGAAATAGAGTGATCTTCTGGTTTAACATCTCAGATGCTTGGCCTGGGAATAGGGTCATGGCTGAAAATGAGTCCTTGCCCCCACGGCATCTGTGAGCCAGCACAGCCAGGTGTCCTGTGTGGAAAAATTATGTCTGGCAGGATTTTGGTGGGATTGATGTTGTAGCCCAGCTCCTGAGTCTTAGTTTGTATGGGGCAGGTTTACTATTGTATTCACACACTGCGGCCAGTTCAGAATAGACAGCTGGGTACTATTTTGGAAATGAAAATTTCCACCCTGACTGAATCTGTATAGTAATTATTTTTATTGCTCTGTATGGTGGCCATCTGCAAAGGCGATCTGAACTTAGAAAGGGTGTCTCATAAATCAGATATAATCTAAAATCTTCCAACAGTTTGTAAATCTGCCCAGGAGTTAGGGATTAATTGAAGCAGACAGCTTAATACATTAACCTCTCACCTCTGTGGAACTGTGATCAAAAGATGGCTTTGGTCAAGAAGTGAAAATGGGATTGGTAATTTCATTGTCATCAGTAAGGGACATGGCTGCTCATGTAAAGTCAGTGAAGGAGCCCATGGCCATTCAGATGCAGTCCTCCCATTGTGAAAGCGGGGACAAGGAGGGGACAGGGCTGCCAGCTGTGTGAGCAGGGACATCAGTAGAAACACATCTTTCAGAAGGATGGCAGGAAGTGGCACGGGGGCACCCAAACATGTTGCAGTTCAGAAGAGCCCGCTGACTTGCTAATCTCAGTCACAGCTCCCAGCCCTCTTAGTGAGGCTTTGCTCTGGGGGCTGTTAGCATCACCAAGGCACTCAGATAGTCGAAGTGGCACCCTCTGTGCATGGCCAGTGGTGGCCGGCCCTTCACCTCTGCCAGGAAAGGGCCACAGTCTGTGGTCCTGGTCTATCAGCAACACCTTCAGGGTGACTTAGTGCTGACTGCTAGTGGCAAAGCACACTAATCTGTGTCGAGGTGGGGACAGGGATTGAGAAATAGCAGCATCCTAAACAGACACCTCTCTGGGGAGCTAACCACTCCCTGAGTCCCTATTAAATAGTTAGCACATGGCTGGGAGTCACTTGACAGGACCATCCCTGTCTGTCAGCCTGTGAGCACGCTCATGTGGATTTATGGTCCTTGCACCCTTAGGACCACCCTTGAGAAATGCCCATCCAAACAAAAATTACCCGTGACCCTTGGCTTTGACCTGGTGACCTCTCCCTTTCCCTTGTACATGCCCTGTCTGCCTGTGATTTGTCAGCTGACTAACCAGGTCGGGTGCAATCTCAGCTGTTAGTGGACATTTGAAAAGAAAATGTGATTCTCTGAAACCCACAAACACCTGCAAAAAATCTACCAGTACATTTCTGTGTGGGTTTTTTGGGGGTCTGCTTGGAAAAAAATGTCATCCTGAAGGGTTTTAACCTTACAACAATGTGTTCCTGGTTTGTGCAGGTTGGAGGTGAGACGAAAAGCACATTCTGAAAGCCAGTGATTGAAAGCTTAGTCACATTTTTTTTTACCTCGTATCTTTTCACTTTTTCCAGTTGGTTCAAAAGCTCTTGGAGCCTACCAGCAAGGATTACATGATACAAAACAAACCTTTGCCAGTGGTAGAACCAGATCAGCAGAAACAAGACAATAGTCTTTTTCATGCCACAAAAATGCAACTAAGCAGCATACAGTTTCATGTGTGCTTCCACTTTTTCCCCTCCTTATTAAATTATGAAATACTATTTACTCGCAAACATTATAGTTAACTTTTTAAGGGAATTAATATGATTAAAGGCTTGGTTGGAAGCGATGATTGAAGTTCCAACTATTAAAATGCACATCGGTGTGTAGGGAAAATAAAAAGGCACAGAAATTCTTTTCAAACCCAAGCACCAGGTGCATTAATTACATTTCATTGCATGTTGGTTTATTACTGTGGTCACTTGTGCCTTATGATCTGCATTAACACCTGCGTTCTATGGATATCTTGGTATTTCACTAAACAAGATGAATATTGGCCAGATGGTGACTCCAGTAGGAAGCATTTCACATAGATTTCCCTGCTCTGCACAGTTGCCTGTAAAGGAATCCTGAATGTCACACTAAACCAAACCAAACAAAAAAGGCACAACACTAAATTTGAGATTAACTGCTTTGACAGTAAATTTGCAAAGGATCAGAGGACAGTGGGATTCAGGTCCCGTAACACGGACCTTGCTAATAAATCTCCTGCATGTAGTGCAACGCCATCATTTGTACAAACATTTCCCTCCATGGGGTGACCCTGCCTTGTTCAGAAATACAATTCTGCAGAAAAGTGGGTCAGCCTAGCTCCCAGACACATAGCACAGATGACCTGGTGGTTTCATGTGTGAGTATTGCTTTTAAGTTGCGTACGTGACCTTTCTTCCATAGTACAGGTTAGTTAATGTACAACAGGCATTCAGCCCTGGAGAACTGCCACGACAACAAGTTAGTGCCTAAACCTGACCACTCTGGCACCTTACCCTTTGACCAAAGCAGAGAGCACTCCAGGTATAGAGGAGAGGTGGGAAGGGACAGACCTCACCGACCCGGGGCTGCAGCTGCCTGACTTGTGTCTGCTTGCTGACTTGAATAAGAAAATAGCAACATAGCTCAAATTCCACGTTAGCATGCTATTGCACTATTAAAATTTTGGTCAAACTTTTCAAAATACGTAACCAATGCCTACCTCAAGACCACACCAGCTAGAAAGCCCAGTATCACTCCAAGTGATAGGAAGCTGGATCACACAAATTAACAGCAGACCAATGTCCTGCTCTTGGGGGAGTGTGGGCAAATCCTATTACAAGTTAAGATTAACCATCAGTCAGAGGACTTACCAGTGTTGAGATCAAATATAAAAGATGTATGTTCTGTGTCTTCTGTTTAGCAACCTTAAATTAACTCGCACGGGTGGATGGTGCTGGCCAAATGGCAGCACATGTGCTGGGAATGGAAATCAGAGTCAGAACAGAATCCTGTGGGATACCCCAAGCAATTTTAAAGCAGCTATCTTATTACCTAGGCAATTTTCAGGGACAAGCAGAATTCAGACCCAGCCGACAGTGCTCTCTGGTCCCACCTTGGTGAAACTACTTCATTATTATTTCAGTGGTGCCTGGAGAGCCCTGCCCGGCGCTCTGGATTCTCTGCAAAACCCCTCCTGACAGCCCACAACAAAAGGCATCTCCCACAAGGAAGGGCTTACAGTTTAATTTAAGGCAAGACACAGCAAGTGGAAGTAACAACCACACAGATTAGCAGGGGGAGAGGGATGGAAATGGTAAAAAGCAGTCATCCCTAGTGTCTCAGTGTGTGTACACATGCATGCTACATATTGATTAATGTGTACACAGAGGTTTCAGAAGCCCCTTAATGTGAATATCAGGCATCCAGAAAGAATTAATAGAAGAAAAACAAGCATGGGTGGATGGCTGGAGGATGCCATCCCCAGAGGGATGCGCACAAGCCCACTGGGTATGCAGAGTCAGCATGTGCTGGACCTTCCATGGGGTCATAAGGGGTGTAGAGGGGTGCATAGTTTTAGGCTGACTTCTAAAGGAAACAAGGAGTGCTGAGCCCACCTCCCCTCTTACTTCTGTAGGAATAGATATTTCAGGCACACATCTCTCAGGAAGGATGCTCTAAAAGTGAAAAGCAATTTGCAGAGGTACTGATGGCAGCAAGATGCTTTGAGCATTTCTAGGTTTGTGTTTGCTCAGGGCTCAGGGATCCTCAGAGGAAGCATGGTAATGTTATTGAAGTGCAAACTGCTATGAAGGTGACTGATGTAATCAAAACCTAGTGCCAGTTTAGAAGCAACATCTTAAGATGCAAAGAAATAGTTTTGAAGAGGTCACATATATATATTTATATATCTATATAGCTATATATAAATTCCTCCGAGTCAAAAGCATCACATGCATCACTCCCAGAGGAGGAGATTCCTCCTTGCTCCCAGCTCAAGGAGCACAACATGCAGGCGTTTCTTATGCAACCTTGACTATGCATAATAAAAATTCACTTTGAAAGCAGAGCATCTCTGGCGGTGCCTACATGCTTTTGACTTTGCTCTTTCCTTCAAACACCACTCGTGATGCTGAGCACTCATTCTCTTGGCCTATTTGTTCCTGGCAAACAAAGAGCAAATTCCCCTGGGTACGGCAATCCATTTTTAACACTGTAATTATTTAGAAAAATGTTTTGATAGGAGCCATGAAAAACTGGGGCATTTCAGGTGTCCCTGAGAAAGTTCTCAGAGCACTATTTGAAATGGGAACATGGAAACACTTCATTTATGGCAGTACTGAAAAAAAAATAAAGCAAAACGCAGAAAAGCAAACCTTTTCAGCTGTGGTGTTTGAACCTCTGGATATTTGCAATTCATGGAACAGCCCCATCTGCCCTGTCACCTCCAAGTGCTGAAAGCACCAAACCCCTGAGGGTCCACTGGAAAATGGTGAGGGAAGGGGGAAATAAGGACTCTGCTCCTCGAGGGCTGCCAGCAGCCTGCACAGACAGCGACTGGGGTCTGGAAGTCTATCTGTCTCTGAGCAACTGTATCCCTCTGTCCTCCCAAAATCTATGGGGCTTCATATGTTAATGTACCCTTTTGGGAAGCCCTCTGATGGAAGGCATTACTGCAGAAAATGTCAGAGTCCTCTGGTGGAGGCTTGCAGCACGATGAGTTATATGGCCCAAAGGCACGTGAGCTTCATACAGACAAGGAAATGTGTCTCCTGACGTCTTCTGGCCAGCAGAGAACGTCAGGAATGAAATCTAGATCCTAAATGTCAACTCCATTTTGAAACAGGGGTGTATTTCTCTTTGAAGAGGGAATGGGCAGAAAATCAGCCAGCTCAAGCCTGAACACAAAGTGCCTGCCAGCTTCCACGTGAGTCACGCGCACTGCTTTTCCTTCCTCAAATGTTTCTGTTCAGCTCCTGCAATGCTGTTTTACACCAATCTGTAGGGTTTAGCCACGCATATCAAGAAAGTAAATGGTAGACGTTGGGTGAAGGAGACATTACGCAGAGGAAGGAATTATGGGGAGGTTATAAATATGAGCGATGGAAAAGGAAAATTAAACAGAAACGAAAGCATTATAGCTCAGTTGTCCTCAAAGGACCCGTTATCTTTCAGAGAGTAAGTACAAGTGAAATAAAGGGGAAAAAAAACATACTCAGCATACTCACTGCCATCTCCTGGTGGACAGAGAAACAGCCCTATTCCTCCCTGCCCCGTTAGCTGCCCGTATATGATACGGTTTTTAGTTTTTTCAGAACTGAAGAGTCAAATGCTGTGGTTAGGAAAGGGCACTACTCATATTTTGGAAATGTGTCACATGCAAAAAGCAGAAGAGCTTCAGGCCTCCCAGATCCTTTGCTGAATCAAATTCCCCTGGAGCTCAGTGGGAGCAAGGCTGATCCCAGCGCTGGCCATACAGGTCTCTGACACCTCTGCCACAGTTCCTGTGGTGACTGCGGTAGAAAGGACTCTTTGTCCAGAGTTACAGATCTGTCAGTAAGTTTTTCATCTTTTGCTGGCAGATTTTCAGCCTCTACATATAATTTCTTGTTTAGAAAAATCCTTGACTGAAATCAGGGTGTGAGGAAGTGTTAAAACAGAAAGTAGATGGGCCAAGATGGATAACGTGTACTGTGTTATCAGAGGATTGAGATGTCACCGTTTCCAGCAACATACAGGTTCTGCGGCTTTATATGGAACAAAATGAAGCACTCTTTTTCCATTACATTTCTTGCATAAAAACATTTTACTGATGCAGAAACTGACACAGGCAGGAAACTGGTGCAGAGTTGCAGGGCATAAACACAGGGGAAAACCTGGATTGCCCAGCTCCCAGGCCAGCATCCCTCCCTGCCTCTGCTCCCATTTCCCACCTCCAGAAAAGCAGCTTGAGCAGCCGAGATCAAAGCCAGGGAGGAAAGATTTGACTTTGCCCCCAACACAGGTATTAGAGTAAAGGAAATCAATGCTTGCAAACACAGTTCAGCCAAGCTGCTGCTGCTGGCACACTTTTCTGAGCAGGCACTTTTTACCCACCCCTTCCCCATGGAGGCAGCTCTCAGGCATTTGCTGGCTCCCAAAACCTGACCACTCCATGGTCTTACTCATATCAGCTCCAGGACCACTGGCTTCTTCTGGAAGAAAGGCTGAGGGAGCTGGAGAATTAAAGGTTCCAGAGAGACCTCATTGTGGCTTTCCAATATTTAAAAGAAGATTATCAATAGGAGGGAGACTGTCTTTTTACACAGTCTGATAGTGATAGGACAATGGCTTTAAACTAAAAAGAGAGAAGATTTAGATTAGACCTTACAATGAAATCCTTTTTACTCAGAAGGTGGTGAGACACTGGAGCAGGCTGCCCAGAGAAAATGTGGATGCTCCATCCCTGCAAGTGTTCAAGGCCAGGTTGGATGGGCCCTGGGCAGCCTGAGCAGGTGGGTGGCAGCCCTGCCCACAGCAGGGGGGTGGAACTGAATGGGCAATGGGCTTAAAGGTCCCTTCCAACCCAGGCCATTCTGTGATTCTATGAGTCCCCGACTCTACAAAGTGACCTTCTGGAAGGCCACCCCTTGTGTCGGCACAATGCCACAGGGCAGGCCCATCACGCAGCAAGCCATTTTACACCTTCAGTTGTCACCAGCATCTAACGGAGCTGGTGTTTCACACACCCGCTGAGACATGAGGCCTCCTAACTGGTGGCATTGGAGGGGAAATATTGTAGCAGCTTTTATTTCTGGTGAAATACAGCCAGATAACTGGGTGTGAAAGCAGAAGGGCAGATGAGTGGATTTGTGGTGAGGGAAATCTGAGCATTTTCCCAGAAGTGCCTTTTCCCTCTCATGCTGTTTGCAGTGTTTCCCTTCTGTTACTTAAGCCTCTGGATAAAAATATTGAGACCCTTCTAAAAGAGAAGATAAATCCTTTCTATAGTGAAGCGTAGGTTACTGATATCAGCCTGGCTCCAAAACCAAGCAGAGATCCAGCTGAGGAAATCTTGTGCATAGAGAAAATCCAGTTCCCTTTGGTCTGCTGTGGTAAGTTAGGCCACATCTCCATACCCTTGTGTGACAATGTCATCCCTAGGGAACTCCAGAACGGCAGCCTCTGCCTTTTGCTGTGTGCTGTCCTGAGGCAAAGTCATCAGCCCTGATGCATCAATTTTGCTCCAGAGCACTGCTCCGATGAGCGAGCTCTTTGGGAAGTTGTGCTAGCAGCTCTGAGAAGTTGATAGGTTTTAGGAAGGAGATTAAAAAAAAAGAAGAGAAGCTCCCCTCCTCTGCAGCCGCACTGATGTCGCTGCCTGCAGCCTTGAAGCCAAGTAATTCCACTGCAGTTCTGATCAGATCAGTGCTTTCCATCCCTTTTGCTTATTTTGCACAGTTGCAACTGCTTTCATAAACATTGGGCAGAGCTGAAGATTCTGCAGATCTTAAAAGAAGAAATGATGCATTGCTAATTTCTGAACGCTATAGAGAGAGGTCATATCTCAGTGATTAGGTTAAACCCTGAGAGCCCCACTCACATCATACAGTTATCCTAATTAATGTAGTTATAGCACAAGTACAGATACTACAAATATCCTAACTGTCATAGTTCATCATGCAATCCATCTTAAAGTTCCCAGATTACTTGCCCTTGCAAACAAAATACTTTCTTGCCCTCATTTTTTTTTTAGCTATTCGCAAATATTTCAGAAGTCTGAGCTCACTTCTGTTGGCTCTTCTGTATTTTGTTACTCTTCCTGTTTTCCAGAAGGCTTTAATACTGGGTTCAGCGAGAGATATACATCTTGTAGAATACTGAAAGATGTCTCTGGGCTAAGTTACTGATATGCCACAGCAATTAATCTATTTGAAGAAATATGGATTTGTCAGAAAAGTTTTCCTCTGTGCTGGGAGCGGGTCAGGCACTGCCCTGGGTGCTGAGGCAACATGCAGCCAGGATGAGGTGCTCCAGGAGCCAGTGCTATCTATGTCAGAGTCAGCAGAATGGTGTTTGTTGCACACAGATACAAACTTTTGCTTTCCTATTTGCTAACAGGAGGAATGTGCTTAGCTGAAGAGATCAGTAGTCCTGATCCTCAGTGATACCTTGTGGTCATAAGCTCTGTAGGAAAGTTTTATTAGAGCTGCCCTTCCCCATTTATGATGACTGAATTAAAAGAGACTGCTACTTTATATGGTTCATTGTGTTGTATACCACCCTCATACTCTTAAAGAGCTCCTTTCTCCTCCATGGCCAATCTTTCATGGTTTTCAGTGGGAGTAGAAATGAGGCTATAAAACAGGGATGGAAAGATGGCTCCTTGGTTTGTGCTTTGGGGAATGCTCAGTGAACTGGGGGGGATGGAGAGTCAGGGGAATATGGGAGGAAAATCATGGAATCACAGAATCATAGGATCATTTAGGTTGAAAAAGACCATGAAGATCACCTAGTCCAACCGTCAACCCGTCCCCACCATGCCCACTAACCATGTCCCTCAGTGTTACATCTCCACATTTCTTGAACACCTCCAGGCATGTTGACTCCACCACCTCCCTGGGCAGCCTGTCCCAATGATTTATCACTCTTTCTGAGAATAAATTTTTCCTAATATCCAACCAGAACCTCCCCTGGTGAAACTTAAAGCCATTACCTCTTGTACTGTCGAAATGTGGGAGCACGGCTATCTGGAGTAGTACAGAAATCTCCCCCTGCAACAGCCATCTCACAGCCTCATTCCTGCAGCAGCGTTGACCTTCATCACTATTCGCTCTCCTTTCTCTCAAACACCCTCATGTTTTCTCAGCTGTTTCTGCATGGGGAGGAAGAAGGGAGCAGCCTATGTCATAACTTCACCTGCTGCACAAAAACTTCACACTGCTCTGACCCTCCTGGAGAACAGTCAGCTGTCAGACAGACCAATTACAAACACAGAGCATTGCTTAACATTTTGCATTGTGCTCCTTTCCTTGTTATTCTGTGCTGTACGTAGAAGCTTCTCCCACAGATTTTTTGTATCTGCAGGTTACAAATAGCTGGTATAACTTGCTGAGAGGTCTGCAGGTGTTCAGGTTTTGGGCTGGGAGAATGCTGGCTCCAGCTGTGCTGCAGCTCTGGACAGTGCCTGTTGGGCCAGCTCCATGGCACAGGATCTTTCCATTCCAGAGTATTTTACCCTTTGTGTTTTGCCAGGCGGCCAGCTCAAAGACAGCTCAGTCACTGATCTGAACTCCGAGATGTTGCTAAAACACTGCTGCTGAGCAAAGGCAGGCTTTGATTTAAGCAGTGAAAACAGAGTGGGTGGAAATGTCTCAGGATTCAACAGCCTGCCTGTTTTAAAACTCATTCTTAGTGCCCATAAATTATGTTGATATTAAAAGTCAGCATGGAGCAGCAAGAATATGTTGGGAGATGTCATCCCTCCCCCTGTCTCGTTTTTCCACCTTGCATAGTGCTCACATCTTTCCGTGGGATGCAGCATTTCACGTCAGAATATTTTGTGCTTCCATTTGCGGTTTCTGAGACAATTTTTTTTTATGCTTCCATTCTGGGTTTGGGAAACAGAAACATGAACCACTGCAGTTCCTGTTTATGCTGAATTAATTTGTTTTAACCTGATAGTTTGTTTAATTTACTGAAGCTTTAGCTGTAACACCTGCAAGGCACAACCTCATATAATTTTCCGACAAGCACGAAAGAATCCAGTAGGGAAACGACTTTCCTTTTTTTCTCGTGTTTTTTCTCTTCTCCTTTGGTGCAGCAAAGCTGCTTTTCAGTAAGGATGCCAAAAATTTCTCTGCCCCAACAATGAGTTTAGTGTGTTTGGCTTTGGGATGTGAGTATTTTCATACAGTTTATAATCTGGCAGTATTTATTAACAGTTTTACAGGGTTATTTTCCTGTGCTACTTGGATACTGTGGACAGCTCACAAGGATTCTCGGCAAGTTTCTGTGTGCCTGCTATTTGCCATGCACATTTGTGCATGAAAATGTGAGGACAAACTGGGCTGGGTGATAGAAAGCCTGTAACTCATGGCCACAAAGAAAAGCCTGAAAATACGAGCTGATCTGAAAGATTCAGAAGCCAGAAGGAAAATGAAGACTCTCACATTTATTGTATTTAACATTTTATCATTTGGGGTTGGGAATAGCTGAATTCATGAATTTTGAATGTTTGGAAGTGCTGTTGTTATTGCCTACATCAAATGCAAGTAGCAATAATCAGATCTGTTTTCTGGAACTCACAGACAAGGAAAAAAACCTGAAATTACTTTTAAATGTGCAAATGAGAGCTTTTCAAATGATCAGATGAGTAAGAGAGAGAGAGGGAGAGAAAAGAATGACGCAAAATAAATTTCAATTGGGGCTGCAAACAGTTTGATCATATATTCCAGGCATGTACGACCAAAGCAGTTACAATAAACCCTTGATGCAAAAATGGAACACGCAGTTCAGGTCTGCACATCCAATGCTAAAAATTAGACACGGTTTTTTGACAGAGGTCTGTCTTATCACTGCACTTCAAGGGGTAAACCAAAATATGATATGCAATAAAAACAACAGCTTTAAATTTTCCAAGGCTCCAAGCTGCATTTAGCCCTGCAGATGCAGTATGCCTGCATGCACGCCAGCCAGCACAGGCTGCTGTTGTAAAATAGGAGCTCTCTCCTGTGCGCATTACTGGTCTAGTTTCGCATTACTTGTTTTGAAGATAAAACAGCCTGTCAGCTGCAGAAATTAAAGGTATTTGAACATTACTTTCACTGTAAATAAGACGTCCTTCAGAGATGTCATGTAGGATGTGCCTGGGATATATCTTGTACGCCTTCTAATTGAATGACTTTTATCTGTGTTAATAATTAATTCTATCACTTTCTTTATGCTAAATGTTAAAATAGCTATATTCTAACACATTCTATATTTTTTCACCACTGGTGCAAATAAAGAGTAATCAGTACTTCCACATCTGTTGTACTTTCTACCTCCCATGCTGGCATGAATATGCCAAATCTAGTCTGAAAACTATCATCTCCATTGCTTCCTCCAATGTACCCTTCAGAACTTGCAAATCTCGTAACAGTTTATCTGAATCATGCTTGTGCTTTGATTTTGTTCCTCTCTTTACTGTGATATGGCAGTGGGGCTTTCAAAAACCCTCCTTTCTAGCCAAACTTCCCCATTAAATTGAGTCTCAGTGATATATCATCCTTTCTAAATGAGCTGGAGATCACGTTGCCCACATCTCCAGGTTGTCCTAGAGATCTCTCAGCAGTATAGTGGGTCTCGTTATTCAAGAAGAACTGTAGTTCTACTGCATTCCCAAATTTGGACTAGACGGAGGCCAAGTTGTGTGCCCAATCCTCTTACCTCTCCAGCATCCTGGGGACTTCTATTAAGTTATACTGGACAGGAGATCATGGGTGGTAGGTGTTGTGGGTGGTAGGTCACAGCATCAACCATTCCACAGCAGAACTGCACCAAAGTGTCCTCGAGGGATGAGTACGGAGCAGCTGGACCGTGCCAGTGAAATTTCTTGCTTCTGATGCTCTTTCATAAAATGAAGATAAAAGCACAGGAGATGTTGTGGGGAAAGATGGAATAAAGACCATTAAGTGCTGTGATGGGTTTTTCAGCACCTCAGCCATTTTTCCCCATACTGCATGGGGCTTCTTTAGTGTAGTACATAGGCACAGTTGAGTCTTTCCTTTGCATTTGCGGTCTGTTCTCTTTCTCCATACCATGACCTCAGCTTTCCTAATTCACCTCATTTACAGTGCAAGGAAAGTGCTACTTGCAGCATTTTGAAGCTTAAAAATTGCTTTTCATTTACTGCAAATGGGCAGTAAACAGATGCCCATGCCTCTTCTTCCATCTTACTTCTTTCATCTCAACAAGCAGATAACATTGTTTTTCTGCATTTGGAGAGTTTTTTCAAATTGTGTATTTTGAGGTCACATTGTTGCGTTTTCTTAAAATGATTAACTATAATAGCAACCTGACGTTCTACTTTCACAAATAACTTTATTATTGAAGTTTCTGTATCATGTTACTGATTTAAATTTTTGTAAGAAGAAACTGCAACAGAGCACTGTGAGCTTGATATTACTGAAGTAAAATGAGCATTTGATCCTACTCAAGAGACTTCCAGGTGCTGGCAGGGACCTTGAACAGCTACTGAATTCACATAACTGCATATCCAGAAATAAAGAGAGAGCTCTGTGATACACTAAGACCATTCTTAGAGTGAAATGACAAGCCAAATTACATCTTAGCCTTCATCAGCAAGATAGAGATGTGCCACATTGCTGCTGCTGAAAATACCGGGGGGGATTAAAATCTCAGATCTCCGAATGATAAATTGGAGATGTTAACAAAATTAGAGAAGAATGTACTTCTTTGAGCACCAAGGCTTTGAAAGCAGACTCAAGACCTGCTTTCTTCCTCCCCTGTTTTAGAAGACCATGTCGTATAAAGTTTCCCTGATCCAAACTCGGAACCTAACCCCGCAGCTTATCCCTGTTATTTGAAGATCACGCTGTTGGCATATTCATCTCCATAATCAGGAATTAATTCCCAGGCTAGTTTACAACCTTAAGGAATACGGACAGATGCATTTTCTGCTTTCTTTCCACAGGAGAGGATGCAGCGTGGGGGTTCAGATCTGTTTCGCATGCATGTTAAATCCCCTTTAAGGTCCCTCTTTCCTTTCCTCTGCAGCTTTGTCTTGTTTCCCTCTCCAACCAGCAGATGCCTCTTGATCCTTGCAGGCATTTGTAAGCTCCTCAGGCCTTTCTGCAAATCTCCCGCAGCCTGCACGTCTTCCATCTACTCAGACCAGCATGTTTCCTTCAGTTCTTTTGCTTGAAGACTCCCACCAGAAAAGCACCATGATGTGCTTTTCTCACTCTGATCTGAGGCACTCCCCAAGGCCTGGAAGCTGAGAAGATGTCTCCAGGAACATCAGGCTTAGAAATGCTGGGCTGGGTTTGCTCTGGTCTCCTCTCTGGGCTAGCACAAAGCAGGGCTCAGATCCAAGCTTCGTTTCTCTGGTTTTTTTTGTTTTTTTTTTCTTTTAGGTCTGAACCATCACTGAAAAGATAATATTATTTTTATTATTTTTAAACTTTTATGAGAGAGGTAAACAGGTTGGGAATAACTCAGTTGAAGGGTTCCAACTGGAAGCTCAGATGTAAATCTTCTTTATTGACAGAGCAGATCTGGTATGTAGCCTCAATAGCAGAGGACAGTGTTGGTGTACCAAGACAGCTTGGCTGCTGTCTCATTGCAGGAACAGAGAAACCCATACCAGCTGTTTCACTGGATTTACTGCTTAATGCAGTTAGCTGCTAGGTTTCCTGTGCTGTGAAGAAAAGTTCTCCTCAAAATGACATGTTTAAGCCAGGAGCAATGCTGTGAGCAGAGGGGTTGAAGGTAACACCAGACTCATACAATTTATTTCATATGAACATTTTCGAAACTTTATTTTATCTAGAAAAAGGATGCCCAGCTGTTTCCATGGTGCAGCTGACTCATAGTTTTGGTCCTCTCCAGTGTACAGAAGTTATGCCAAGAGAATGTAATTCTCTCCTTGTCATAGGGCAGATCAGCCCCATCCACCTTCATCAATGTATCAGAGCAACCTGTTCATTATTACCTTCAGACTTCAGAAAAGTCCTTTCAGAAAAGTCTTTGGAATACAAACCAGTAACTGCTCTCAGCTTGTACACAGGGTGAGGGAATATCCTTCAAAGAGTGTATTAAAGGGTACCCAAAAACAAGGACATATTTAGAGCTGGCACAAGGCAGGCTGGCTGTAGGAGTATCCACCCAGAACACGTTAAGCTGTTGAAACATCAGTTCTAAAACCGTAATGATGAAGGAGTTTTTAGATGTTGGCAACAACAGAAATATGTTTTATCATCTCCAGTCCAGGATTTCACAAGCTGGCAGTGCAGTCAAATACATGTAAAGGAAAAAAGTAATGGGCAACTAAATGGCCTTCGAAGTAATAAATAAAATGTTGATGGTGTTCTCAGAAGTGCCAGCAGAGGGCAATACTAGGCAGAAAAAGAGCTAGCCCAGGCCTACAGGGGACAGGGTGCTTCTCGCCTCACTTCCAGGTGATGCGGGGCCTCTGACTTGACTCAGAGAAAACTTCTCTCACCTGAATTCCCGTCCTCACCCTGCAAGGGATTGTGAGAGGACTTCACACCTCTATAAAGTTATCAACAAGCAGAGAGTGGTGTGACCCTGGGCACCCAGAGCTCCATCAGCCGTACAGCTGAGCCCAGATGGGTATGTTGCAGGGCTGCAGGCCTTGATGCTGTAGAGGGAAGTGGATTCCTCATTCTCATGCACACAATGCAGATGTGTCTGTGGACCTATGAGTTATTTTTCACAGGGGGAAACAGGCTCTTATCTCCCCTCTACAGCCCCAAATCCCCACATTTCCGCATCCCTGCCTCCCTTCATTCCCACACCCCTGTATCCTCACATCCCTGCATCCCCACAGCCCCTCTGCCCTGAGCACTGCAGCGCTGAACTTCCCTCTCTGGTACAGCACACGTGCCCTTGCAGGGACTTTTCTTCATTGCTTGGCAGCAGACTCTCTACACATTGAATGACTTGGAAAGAGTTATTTGATCATTTCTGCGTGGAATTCAGCAGTAATAATGGCACATGTTGCTTTAATGCCAGAATCTGACCCTCCCCTGACACAGCTCCACGCCATTCCCTCGGGCCCTGTCGCTGTCACAGAGAGCAGAGCTCAGCACTGCCCCTCTGCTCCCTGTGAGGAGCTGCAGCCGCCATGAGGTCTCCCCTCAGCCTGCTCGGCTCTGGCCTGAATGAACCAAGGGACTTCATACACTCCTCGTGCATCTTGCTCTCTAGACTCTTCCCCATCCTTGTAGGCCTCCTTTGGACGCTCTCTAACAGCTTTATGTCCTTATATTGACAAGCCCAAACCTGCATCCAGTGCTTAAGGTAAGGCCACACTTGGAACATCCCGGAACTTTGAATTACATTGAAAAGCCAGGGTCTTATGCTTGAAATGTTCACAGCATCTTCCTGCTGTTGCCCAGTCATATCCTTTTCTGCCAGGCACAGCAGGAATTGTGAAAGGCTGCACCCCTCCAGCAGGACACGGCCCAAGGGACACCCTTAAGTTTCACATTTTCAGAGATTTAACCCACAGATGCTGTCAGAAATTCTTGGGAGAAGTGACTTAGAAGGCTCTTTAAAAGAAATTTGGAAAGCAGAGAGAAATATCTGCTTAAAAATAGCAAAAATACCCCATAAAAATGGGTCAATTTTCCAGGTGTTCCATCCTCACACTAAGGACAGGCTTTTAGATGAAGAGACAATGTCTAAAGAGCAACAATTAGAGCCATGGCCATGCTCTCTACATTCTGGGGCCATTTGGGAACCAATTTTGTCTCTCAGAGACAAGCCTCATACATGTGAGCCCACTCAGGTACTTCTGCCCCAGTAGAGAAACCCTTAATGAGCCCTCTTATATGCTGCAAAGAGGCACAAAAAGACATTAGTGCAGTTATTATTTCTTAGCAATTCCTAATGATGTAACTTCTGACTTGCAGCACTATTACTCTTGGGCTGTTTGGCTGCAGTCACTCGGGAAACTTCAAGAAACTTTGAAAAACAGCGCTACAGAAATGAGAGGTCTCTTTGGTATATGCAAGGATAAATATTCACAGTGCAATTAGTTACTGTGGAGTTGTACTGTCCAAGAAATATAAGGGGTGGAGAACAGGGAAATTCTGGAATCAGAAGAGAAAGATATTTGGAAATTTTTAAAATAGAAGCCCTATAGAAAGCAGGTCACACGGGACAGAAAAAAAGAGATATCCTCATTTTTCATCATTAAATGAAATAACTTTGTAATTAAACACAGATTCCAGAGTGCTTGTCTGTTAATTCACTATAGATGGAGTGAATTAGCAGTTGGTTAGGAAACACACACTGCAAAAAACTGGACATAAAATAAGCATACATAAGGCTATATTTTTCCTTTTTAGACTTCCACATCTACACACGTGTATCTTTTCATCTAAGACTGTACATTCCCATCCCTGTTGCAGTGAGCTAGCTGAACATCTCGGCACTGGCCAGGATTGCAGCAGAGATGGTCTTTGCAGCTTTCCAGGGTTTGTTACTGCTCCAACTTCTGCTTTTTGCTTTTCCAAATTCTTTGCTGTTCTTCCTGTTACTTCGTACATTCATTTCCAAGCAGTGAAGCCTGAGCAGGACAGCTGGGAAACCTGCATGGAACCCTGCTTCCTACCCCAGTTCACTGTTCCATCCATATCACAACACAAAAGCCCAAGGGAGCCCCAGGCCTACTTGGAGACCCAAAAGCCCTAGTTATTGATGGAAATCCTGCTTGGGCCCCTGAAGCCTGGGGAAAGCTGTATGTTTGCTGTATTTTGCTAGCAAATTTTTTTTGATTCCTTGGAGATCATTACAGCAGTTAGGTCTGCTTTGTGCCTCTCTTGTCTTTAACCCCATTTGAGACCTCAGATGAAGTCCGTCCATGGACAGCAGGCATGCTCCAAGCTTTTTTATGGGAGCAGTGGACTAGGAAGGAACAGGGTTTCCAAGCCTGGTCAGAGCCAGGCTGGGCAGCCTCTATCCCTCCTGCAAAAAGGGATGGTATGACTCATGACACCATGGAAAGAGACCCTAATGTTGCAGTATCTTCTGCTTGAGGCACTCCACTGAAAACCTGCATTTAATGTTAGAGACTTCACATGTTCTTGCTCACTAGAAGCACCACAAGCTGGGGTGTCTGTGCCACTTCTGTGCCATGTAAGAGATGAGCTCATGCATTTGGCCACTCCTCCAGGCATGTGTCACTTTATGTCCCTAATTTCAACTTCTGTCCTTTTTGATGCATGTCTGAACAAATGAAAGAAAGGCTTTTCTACTAAGTTCCAACTTTATAAGGTAAATTACTCTTGACGATCAGTGCTGCTATGCTACCTCTATAGTTTTAAGTAGTCAGGCTAATTGTGACAGCAGTGATTTGTTTGTTTTGATTCAGATGTTTCATTTCAGAAAGTTGTCAGTTATATTTTGTTACCATTAGTGTCAGAGAACTTGCACAGGTCAGGAAATGTGTATAGCCAACAGCCTACTCACTTGGAAAAGCATCCATAGACAATAAAGTTTTATGAACAGAAATTTAATGACATGGATCTTTCCAGACTTTCCAAAGAGACTGAACTGAACTGATTATTTTTGATGCTGAGCCCTTGTAGTTAGGTATTCTGCTGCTAATGCACACCACATCCTGTTCCACTGCTGTATAACGGTGCCATCTGTAATCAATCGTGCTTCATCCACCCTTAGCTCCGGGGGGTGATATCAATTAACAATTAAAAGAATCCTCTTTCCATTTAAAAGAAGAAATGCCACCCTCTGGTAGCAGCTCAGCAGCTGGAAAGGCAGCCTATCAGGCAGACGGAGAAGGAACAGCAGAAATGAATATACATATGTATATTCATATATAGTGTTTGATTTTCTTGAGCAATTGCCATTTTATCTTGGAGTAACCGTTGAATCATTTGCAGGAGGATGTCAGATAATGCTCTCTTCAAACCCAAGCAAGCTGTATTTGCAGTCAGGGAGAACCACGGGGTGCCTAATGTGCAAGGCTGATATTTACTGCATTACAAAAATAGCTCTAAAGATTGTCTGGCTGTCTCATTGTGTGAACACAGAGTTGTACTCTGCTGCTGCCCTTTCTGCCCAAGAAACACACTGATCAAGGGCCACACAAGATGGGCTGGAAGACGGGACTCTTTCCGAATTGTGCAGAACAACTGCCCTTTTTCAGGGAAGAGGACATTTTCAGCTACTCTGTTCATAGAAAGCACTCTCATCAGATAAACAAAATCTATATTTTTTATGTTTTTGTCCTCCTGGTTATGCACTGCATGAATTCAGAATGATTCCTATCCTTGTTTGAGGTAAACAGTCTTTTCTTATCCAATTCTCTTTGACTGTACGGAATAATTGCTGGAACATAATTGTAAGATTTGAGACCAGATAACTGGAGTATGAGCCATTCAAATGCCATTATTTCTGTCTGGCAAACATTCAGCACAAATTGTCATGTGCACGCACTTAAAAATTCACTTCTTCTGTATTTGAATTTCTTTTATAGTGAGTTTTTCACCTATCCTCAAGCTCAGTAGTACTTGAATCTCTTTCATAAACAACAGTTTTGAGAGGTTAAAGATGTTCTCTGCATTTCCTTTACTCTGAAGAGCACACTCCTTGTAAAACATGATTAGGATAGACACAGCCCTCCACATCCAAGTGGTAATGTTCTATAAATAACATTTACCCAGGCAAGTTTTATATGCAGGCTTAGCACTATACTGAGCCTGAGGAAGTTCAAGTCCAGACCTCCTTGGAAGGTTGCCCAGCCACCAGCCTATGAGCTCCTCTGCCTACAGGACAGCCCCTACCCCTCTGTTAAAGCTTTGCCGTCCTGCAAAGGAGATGTTGTGAATTCAAGAGCCACTGAGCAAATGGGAGTTTTATTCACTCTATATCATTTTTCCCCTCTTCACATTCCTGTACAAAAGTGAGGATGGAATTGTCAAAAGAAATAGTTTGAATTAGACATGGCTCACCAAGGAAAATACAGAGTTTGGTCTTAGCTATGTTAAATGAGAGAAGTTGCCAAATAGTCAGAAATAAACTAGATTAACTAGTAGAGTTTAGATCGCTGTGGGAAATAGGAGCGTTGACTGCTTTCTACCAGAGTGATGGAATTTCTTAAGGTTCTTTTCTTCCCAAAAAGATTTATCAAAAACTAATATAGTCATAATTTGTCAGCAGCCATGAAGTTCAGGCACCTTAGGCACTTTTTCAGATTTCTACATAATCTTCAATGTCTAATATACTATGGGAAATACAATGAAATATACCCTGTTCCTAATTGATTCCTTTTGCATCACATTTTTCACACAAGCTTGGCTGTTGGCCTTTCTTTGCTAAGTGAGGGTTTCAACAAGTGGAGAAGATGAATGGCCAAACCAATCAGCTACAGAATATGCAAAAGGTCAAAGCATTCAGCTAGCACATTGCAGGCTGCTTCAGATAAATGAAGCATAATAAATCGAATAACTTTCTCTTTGAACAAACAAAATAAGGAAACTTGAAAGTAGTTCAAGCCGATGTTTTCTTTATGACTTGAAGTGCTACATGTATAGCCCTTTCGAATATGGAGTAGGATAAAAGTCTTTTCCTATGCTATCTGGTTGAAAGAGAAGATAGGAAAAATAAGTAGTTTGCTTATGTGAGGTTGAATAGATTTGTGTCATATAAATTAAGATTGGTGTGTGCATGCAGTGAAAAGTTGTTATCCTTTGTGTATGTCTGTAGCATTCTTCTTCACAGGGGTTTTGAATGAGTGGCTTGTAGAAACATAACCTCACTAATGTACCCTTGAGTCCTGGGCAATAAAAAGAACAAAGCCGAAGGTTGCAAAGTGCTTCAGTACAGCTGTCCTCACTGTCTCTGTTCTTAACCTCCAAAACCAATGGGCCTACATTTCTGTAGTCATGTTAAAGCCCAGGATTTAATGTGTTGGAGGAGCAGCGGTGGGGCTGGTACTTCACTCACATTTGCAGGGCATTGACGATGACACCACAGAGCAGAGAGGATAGTAGCAGAGGTAGCAAAGCACCAATGCCACAGGGCCAGCAGAGCTGGCTTTCCCGCAGGTACAAACTCCTTGTTTGTAATAGAGAAGGCTGTTAATGGTGCTCAGAGGAACTGTTTTGTTTCCCAGTGCTCCCAAACCACTGTGTGGGCTAATTTTAAATGAATCTGTTACTTTCAGGCTTATCTTTTGTTGCTGCTGGGCTTGCACTTGGCAGAAGAAAAATAAATATAAGCTATTCTTATTACACTGTCTTGAATACCAAGCATGTTTTCATTCCATCTAGCTAATATGAGTAGAAGATAAACTGGTGGCCTATTTCCTCTTTCTCTTCCAAAATAAAGGAGAGTGATAAGCTGAGGCCTCGTGGAGAGGAAGCTGAGATGCCTCTGGAGGGTACATCTGTATAGCCAGCTATGAAGCAAAGACCTTGCTCTGAAAGGGATGTGAACTGACAGATATGGGCTTTATTTCCCTTTCCACTATAGACAACTGTGCCTAGTGATATGATCATAACATTTTCCGAGTAACATAAATGTCTAGAGTTTGGAGAACAGCTATATTGGTCTGCAGTGCAACATACCGGAATGCATTAAGATAAATAAAAGAAAAATAATAAGCACAAGGCAGAAAGTTTTAATAACTGAAACCAGATAGTTCTGTACTACAAAAGTGTTATTTCTGCTGTTTGTTTAGTTCTGCATTTGGAACAATGGTCACTCTCTGTGCTTTGAGAAAACAGATTACTGGAGAAAAAAAAATGAGATAGATTGACAATTTAGATAAAGCATTGCTTTTTGCTGATGTTAGTTTACAACACCCTACTCATTTCAGTTTGTCAGTCTTTCCTGTTTGTCAGCCTTTCCTGTTTGTCATTCTCACTGTGTTCCCAGCAGTGGCTTAAGACATCAATACATTTTTGCAGTTCTGTGCTCTGGTCTATAACACTCCCGATGGAAAAGTTTGCCATTGAAGGAAAAGGCAGGGAAGAAATAGCAGGAGAAAAGCCCTCCTCATCTTGTGGAGAAGTATGTAGGTGAAGTGAGAGTCCAACTGAAGTTTTAATTGCTGATAAATAGTGGAGGAAACGGAGCTGCAATGCTCTACCCTATTAAGACTCCAAGCTTTAACATCAGGTTGATCTGATTCACTGGAGGGTGAGAAACGCAATGCCCTGTACCACTTGCAACAAATAGCACTCAGTTTCAGAACAGTACATATAGCACCACCGTTCCAAGCTGCACCAAGCAGATAAGATTTAAATCCTGCTTGTTAGCTTTACATTGGTGACTAATGATTGAATGGAGGTGCAGAGCTGAGCTGACTTCAGTTAGGTAATCTCACTGGGTAAATGAGCTTTAGACTGTGTTTTCTAGCAAATTTGGGCTAAGAATAAATTATACTCGTTTGAAAAATCTCAAGCCCTGTTGGAGTTGCAGTTTGCATTCCATACAGATACAAAAATACATATGGAGTTAATCCATTGGTACCAAGATGCTTCCCTGAAGTGTGTGTCCCCAGCAGCTTCCAGACCCATGCTGTTCCTCATGGTCATATCCCACCCTGCAGCCATTCACTTCTTGGACTTCTCCAGGTGGATGCACCAACTGGGGGTCATGAAAGCAACACCCCTTAAAAACAAAGCAAAAACTTTTGTGTGTTTTGGCATCATATTTTCTTGTAACAACTGAATTTCTTTTCATTTAGGGCACTGGACAATGGCATATTTCTGTTTACCTGAATGAAGTTCATCTTCATTCATATCACTGCGGATCAGGAGAGAATAAGGCTTCTGGCTTTTAGCAGCTTTGTGACTTCCTAGACTGCTCTGTGCTATATGAACCTTCTCATTCTCTCAGTACCAAAACAAGTCTCGAGCAGTTACATTAACATTGTGACAATTGAATTGGATGTTATCTGGATGTAAATGCATTCAGCCATAACAGAGGAAAATCTTAAATCCCAGCATCAAAGGATACTTCATTTTTTAATGCCTCAAAGTCATATTCCTTCCTGCCAGCACATCAACGGCCTCGTGGTTCACTGCAAGAGGAAGGTTTTGTTTGATTCCTGGCTCAGATACATGTGTTGGAAATGTCCCTGATACTTATTAGAACCTGCTGAATCTTAAAACACTTTGGTCAGAGAAAGATTTAAAATATGTCATCAGAAAAACATCCCAGCTGCTTTTCTCATGAGAGGATACAAAATGACAATTTGTCTAGGATCTGATGACTATGTTCCTTGGAGCACATTTTCTCTTATGCATCTGTTACATGGATTCCTATTTTTTTTATTCAAGACACAGCAAGCTGTTATGCAAAAAACGTCCACATGTACACAACCATATGAAAACTTGTATTCAACAGCAAGACAAGAAGATAAATCCAGATAAATCTGAGATAAATTCCTGCCAGTCTTCTCTAAGCCACTAATAAACACTTTTGTGTTGTTTTTTTTTTCCAATGTGACAGGGGTGATATCCTCTGCTGTCTTGAGAAAGGAATAGGAATACGATGCAGCAGCTCACATTTTCCTAAACTCGTGCAGAAGAAGGCAAGCACGAGAATGCGGGCAACGTTCGCTGAATCATCTTTAAAAATTCTAGGTAATTACCATAAGCATACCAATACAAGATTACAGTGTTGCCTGTGCCTAACAGAATATGAATAATTCCTGCTCACAAAATTAAAATTAAGATACCCAAACCATTGAGTTTCTACAGTACATTAAAGTGTCTTGATAAGGACAGTATTTGTATTTTACTACACTTTCATTTGCAACTAAGATCACCAGCAGATCATTAATTTGTACTCCACTGAAATAAAATTGGCTCTCCTGAAATCCTTACTCTCATCATTGGCAGCAGTATTTTGTCTATATTGATTGAATGCACAGGATCCTGTTCTTAATTCTTAGCTAAAAATGTGAAATACTTAATACACGGGTTGCTCCAAAACTAATGCCTCCTGCTTATTCCCATGGAAAATACAATGGATACACAGACCGCAATAACACTATTTGATAGAGTAAATTCTCAACTACAAAACACTGTTTTCAACATAGTCACCAACATTAGCTCTGCATTTTTGCCTGTGACGAACAAGAGCCTGCATGCTGCACTTGGAAAAATTTGTGCCAGTGGAGGTGCTCCACTGTTATTGTCACCACTGCTGAAATGCACCACCCACTGCTTCACTGTGCTCACATCCACTATTCAGTCTCAATAAACATTCAGCAAACGTCGATGAATGTCAAGGGGGGCAATTTTTTCCACTTGGAGGAATTCAGTGACACACCTTTGCTTCATCCACACTTCCATGTCAGGAGCCATTTCATCAGACTGCCCCTCTGCTGCCATCTGTTGCCTGGCAACAGAATATAATGAAATATTGGTGGGAAGTTTCAACCTCTATTGCCATACCGCCAATATTGCCTCTGATGTCATGGGCCAACATAATAAAATAGGAGGCATTACTTTTGGAGCAGCCCTTGTATTTCTGTGTCATGTTAATTAGAACATTTGAATGAACAAGATCATCTGCAGGCACTTCACGGGTTGCATTTTGACTTTAGCTGATTTTGTCATATAAGATTGATTTCTTCTTTCAGGTGCATCAAACACTTGAAAATTCCAGTCTAATTCAGTCTAATGAGTCCATCTTAGCTTATGTTAATTTTGCAAGATAATATGGCTGACAAAGCAAAAGTCACTTAAAAATGGCAACAATAAATCCTTATGTCATACTAGCATGAGCAGATCTGTTGGATGCTTTTCCAAAAGTGATCAGTGTTTTGGTTGGCTATTCAGGATTCTCATTTCAAGACAGTACCCAGCATAAGTGTCTACAGAAGTTTGTCATGGTACTAACATGGAATTTGGGTGCTCAGAGACTGAAATTTCCAAAAATCACAATGTTTTGTAGTTTAGGCTTAGACATTGATGCCTTTTTGTTCGCTTATTTTTAGCTGCTCTATAGAGAGAACTCATATTTGCAAAATGGGAACTTTATTGATTCATAAACGCACATCATGTGGGTCAGCTGTGGCTGGTTGAAATAAATTCCTCACAACAAGGAGGAATTATTCCCCTTCCACATGAGCTCAGGCAGTTCTTCTGCTTGAACGACATTTCATGTGCTCCACTATCTTAATGTGAGCAAAGCAGAACAGTCATCCCCAGTACAGAGATGCCTTTGAAAATCATGACTCTGTTATTTAAAGCTTGACGGTTTCTCAGAAGATAGGATAGCTGCCATGATTTTCTTTTGAAAGCCTCTAAAATCGCAAAAGAGACGCAGTTGGGACCTCAGTTCCTCTGCTGTGAGAGGAGCACCCTGCATTGCGGCAGCAGAGGAAGCACGTGAGAAAGCCCCTGGACCTGTCCCCAAAGCCTCAGAGCAAGGAGTACTGCCTCTGAAAATATGGGGAGTCTCCCTTCCGATTTGGGGAACAGGCTCCTTTGGCAGCTCTGAGCACTTGGTGCTTTTGAGGGTGTTGCTTCTTCCTTCACTTTGAGGCAGACAGTGCTCCTCCCAAATCCCACGCTGAGGGGATGACATGCCAGAAAGAGCATGATTTTTTCCTCTTCTCTGTGTCTTTACTGAGGAGACAACTTAGCTGATAATGCTTTCCAAAGATGATATAACGTTACCTCGGGGAGGCTATGCCCCACATCCTGCTAGGAATCTGTCCCACCTCTTCAGTCCAGAGCACAAGCTTGCTTGTTGCTCTGCAGTATACATTGAGCTCCTTCCAGCAGGAGTTTTATAGCAAGCAGACAGTTGCTTTAAATTAGAAAAGTTGGCAAGTGTCCGAGGAAAGGAGTGGGAGCTTATTTAGCTGAGACAGACAGTTACAAAGCTCAATATAAGAGCATCAAGCTTCAAATAAGTTTTCATGAAGTACATTATCTGTCGTTGAGGCGTTCAAATTGGCTTTAACGGATTTGGAAATACCAACAATTACCTGTTGCCTTGAATTTACTGCTCCTACAGCACGACCCAAAAGAAGTGTGTTGCTTTTCCTGGAAAAATTTGGTGTCATCTACTCGAATGTAAAGGTAAGTTGCAACAGATTCTATTTTCCTATTCTGACTTCTTTCCAAAGAAGGGAACATAACTCTCAGAAAAATGCAGGTTTTTGCTGGGATACACATGATTCCATTAAAAATCCATTGCAGTAATGCTTCTGTGAAATTTGTTTATGTATCTTGTAAGAAAGAAAGACTTTGACGTGTACGCACATAACCTTCCTGTCAGAAATCACCAGGCAGATTTTTAAAAAATAGAGGACACAATTTTCTGGTAAAAAAATTCTTTATAAATGTCTACCTTTCACAAGGCTTAGGGTGATGTAATTGCTTAAAACCTTAAGAAATATTTATTTCTTTTTAGCTTTAATCTTACGTTCCATCAACCCAAAATAGAGATTATAGACTTTTTCCCTCGTGAGTGGTTCCAACATCATTCCAAGTATTCACTTGAACCTTTGTTGCTATGGTTTCATAGAAATTTGTTTTGCAAAAAAAAATCTGTAAATACCGAATAAATCATTTCGCTTCAGGGTTGTGCTCTTGCAAAGTTAATCTCTTTTTTTTTAAAATTTATTAAGCTCTCACAAAAAAAAAAAAAAATCTATTTGTTATTCTGGTGGGACATTTATTCTGTTGTGGTTTTCCTTCCCAAGGTCATTTAACTTTTTGTGTTTCCACTGCTACTGGCAGCACACTTTGTGGCTATATGCTACAGACAGTGGAGAGAGTGGGTGTTGTTAAATAGAGTGTAAGTGATTGAACACAACCATGGTCTGAGTAGGTGAGAGTGTAAGTGGATAAGCAGTTTCTTGCTCTTCCTCTTCCCCTGGGTCTCTGGTTACCATTATTCAGAGGGTGCTGAGGCAACGCTTGCTTGCGTGCCAGCTGCCCAAAACATGATACTCACAATGGTGGCTAGTTTTTCTAACCCACTCGCTTTCAAGGAAATGATGGAGATTTTCAGGCTGCCGAAGTTTTAGGAAAATATGGGTGTGAGCATAACATTACACAGCCCTTAGAGCTGTGCAAGCCATGGTAATTTGCTATTACCAACTCTTCTGATGAATGGAGAAACAGAAACATGCTTCAGAAATCACACAACCATCGTGCGCAGTGAGTTAAAGAGACAAATCTACTTCTTCCTGCAATCCCCTGGTCCCCATTCTCCCTGACTTAGATAGTTTCAGCTGTGCTACTGGAGTGGGTTTTCCCTTTCAGAGTAGGTGAAAATGCAGGGCTGCCCCACTGAACTCCCATACAGCCCAGCCTGCAGCTGTGTCCCCATAGACACACGCTCCACCTAAGGAATATATTTAAGAGTAGAGAAACATGGAGTGGGAAGGGCAGGGGAAATGCTGTGGAAAAGCAAAATTGGATGCGAAGGAGCTGATATGCCTAGCCCATTGGAAAGAAGGAAATCGTAAAAGCCTGCTTCCTTCTGGGAACCCCTGAGTTAAATGTTGTGCCAAGTGGGAACCTCACCATCACTATCCTTGCTGAGCTGTGGAAAAGTAGGACTGGAGGTAATGTCCAACAAAGATCAGATGTGCAAAGACTATATGGCTCAAGGCAAAGGAAGTTCGTTCCCCTTCCTCCATGGCTGCCTGTTCCTTATCCTTCCTCCACAACACCCACCAACCTGAAGGGCAGGGGAAGGTGAAGGTGGTGAAACCCGGTCCTGCTCCTCCCTGCTCAGTAACACAGGAGACGAGGGAATTCCTGAAACTTTCTCAACCACAGGGACTGCTTCTGTCTCAGCAGCCATAACAGGGAATAATGCAAATACAAAGAACCTGGTATTTGTATTATTTCATTTCCACTGTCATCTCCACATTTCACTGTTGCATACATATATGGCTGCAAGGTGGACAAAAATCCACATAGGAACAGTGTCCTGAGGGCTGGATTGAGTGTCCCATTCAGTGTGATGGAGCTGACATATCCTTAATTCTCTGTAATGTGTCCACTCACAGGTCTGTCACATGTGCTAGAAAACCTAATGTTCAAGGTCCTTACACCAGTGCTACAGCAACATTACACATACTGTCACTGCATGATGAAATAAAATCCATGTTCCCAAAGAGACACACTGCAGATGATAAAATGCAGAAAACTTAACCTCAGATCTCACCTTCTGATTCCTACAGGTTACTTATCACAGATACAAGAAAGGTCAAACTCCATTTTAACTGCTGATGTGGATTTTTTGTTAGTTGAAAGGACAGCAAAGCAATTATGTGATTTCCTTGGCAGAAAACTCTACACACTCAGCAAGCTTGTCTTTTGTGTTCAAACAGGGAAAATAAAGGCTGCAAGTGAGATAATTACTGGGCATACTTAACGTTTTAATGATGGGCATCAGGCTGCAACTGTCAGCAAAATGTTATCATTTCTGCTCATAGACTCTCTAAATTAAGAGGTGCAGATCTATAAAGTAGTTTCTTTCTCTTTGGAGCTGAAGAAGAAATCCAGATTAGTCTGATTTCACAATGCTGAAGTAAATTGTTCAGGTTCTCCATATATTAGGATTTAATTTTTATTTTGAAAAAGCAGGGTGGATCTGATTTTGGGTGTCCAGTCCTGATACTGGATGTGAATTGAAAAGCTCATAATAATGAAGGCAGTACTGCAAAGGACCTGACTCAATACTTCAGAGATATTTTACAGTTTCACTTAATGTTGAGCGAGAGGGGATAGAATTGTATGATTAAATAGTCTACACAGTTCTGTCAGGTGTAAGCCTTGGGAAGGGCAGAACAAAACCAGATCTTATTACAAATAATAATGGGATCAGATTTAAAGGGAAAGATTAGGCTGTACATAATGGGAAAATGCTGCTGGCAGTGAGAGGTGTGTGGTTATAAAACAATCTGAGGGAAGGAGGGGAAAAGTCTCAGTGCCTGGGATGTTTCACTTTGTCTGGGCAAACCTAGAAGTCTGTGGGGAACAATCTTTCCTAGGCTGATAGATGTGAGAGTCCATATGTTGTGCTGGCTTAAATTTACTGGCTTGTGATCAGTCTATCTACTGGATTTGTATTCCTCATCTGCATAGCATCTCTCAGCCCCAAGCATGGTGCAGCCTACAGAAGTGGAGGCCAAGTCTCCAACAAGATTTAATTGAGATACTTGGCTGTGTTTGGATACCATCAGGCCACCCATCCTATTTTCAGCTTTATGCTGTCCCCTCCCCCTTTGGAGAGACTCCAAACTCAAAATCAGACACCCTGCTATAAACAGGAACATCTGGCAAGAGTCTGAGGTTAAAGCTGGGGAAGGAAGGAAACAGTTCCATAGTGGGAAGCTTTTTAGGATATATTGTAATGCACTCTGTTTTATTTCTCTGAGGTTTTTTACATTCTTTCAATAAATGTATTTTCTTTCAGCAAAAATGATAGTGGAGAGGATATTAATAAGTACACGAGACCTAAAATGCAGTTTAAAAAATGTGCAGTAAAAGCAGGGAGTGACGCTGCTATGAAAACAAGAAGGGCTCATAGGGCAGAACTAAAGAGGTGTGTGTCCAGCCTGTTCACCCCACCTCTTTCCTGTTGTCCAGTGGGCCTCGTCACTGGCTCTAGGCCAATGCGGGGAACTGATTTGGGAGCTGCTGAGTGGGACCTCCCATTTCTTTACTGTTTGGAAAAAAAAAAACAGAACTTTTTCTGTATTGGTCCAGGAAAACTCTCCTTTTTCTTGGAGGGAGAAGCTCCCTCCTGTTGGAACACGTGCCTTCTGTTCTTGCTTGCTGTTAGACTGAAGACCAAAAGTCTTTTCCCTTTTCAGCAGTCCATAAAAACTTGATGTTACGCCAGTCTTGTTAGCCCTGCACTGATGTTCCTGCACAACTCTGGTCTGCTGTGCTTTCATGTACCCAGGGAATAATTCCACACCCTGACACATCCAGGCTGTTGATTCTTGTCCTTTTTCACATATAATTTCTTTTCATTGTCACTGAACAGTAGAAACGTCTCTCTTAGGACTTAACGGAGAGACACCTAAGTTACTTTCTGCATCCATTGCTCATTCCGGACACTACGTTTATGTTTTGTTACAGAGCAGTTGACTCCTTTGAGACTTTCCGAAGTCCAGTTCTGCATGGAAATGCTCTGCAGGTTATCTGCCAGAGCCTGAACTTTTTTGGCCCTAAACCACAAGAACAGTCTTTGATCACAGCCCAATTTTAGAAACTCTCTCAGTTCCACATGCCTTTATTTGTCTCCAATATGTCTTCAATTCTTCTACCTTTTCCTCCTCCACCTATCTGGTATTCTCTTTTTTGTAGTCCTACAATTTTTCTTATGCCTCTATATGCTCACCCAGGGGTTTCCCCTTCACCATGTCCTTCAGGGAGCTCTGGAGAAGAGATCCTGTTGGCATCCACTCCTTCCTGAAGCCATAGCGGTCACTGGGCAACTCTGTAACCCCTGCTCAAAAAATATGGAAAGGCAATGTTGTTGTCAAGCTTCCAGTTGGCCGATTTCCCAATGGTTGGGAGGAAGACCCCAGCTGCTTTAGCCTCTCTGAGTTGCTGTTGTTGTTACTCAGTGCAGGAGTTCATGCTAGAAAGTGGCCAAATTGTCTTGAGCACCAGCTTTGAGGTGAGGCAGCAAGAAGTTGTTCTGAAGAGAGGTAATGATTTTTGGATGGTCTACGCTCCAGCAAAGCAATTCCCATAAAGGCCTGTAGTGCAGGTCTACTCCTAGAGGAAGAAAATTTTCACTTTTATCCTCAGCCATAAAGGAAAATAAATAAATAGAATACCCTATTCAACTTTATTTCAGTATTACCTGAATATATATCTGAATGCTCCCTGTAGACATGCAAAGATCAAATTCTCCCAAGGGCATTGCAGCATTTAAAAGTGCAGCATGGGCATTCAAACAGAAAAACAGTTTAGGAAGGACAAGCACAACAAAAAGTAATTCTGCTAGCTGTGAAACATGTCATCACACCTGCCTCTCCCCTCCCTACACCCTACACCCTCTGAGAATAGGTTCCCCCAAGAGTCTCTGTTTCCCACTTGGGTGGCTGAGTGATGCTTTCAGTGCTGTACGAGAGCACTGCACCAAACAGTGAGGTTTTGGCTTCTCTAGAAGAGTATCAGCTACATTTCACCATCTTTTAAGTTTTATAGTGAGGTTACACTGCTTTACATGAGAGTGGGGTTTTTGGAGGCTGTATTTTTTGAGAAAAAAGACCTCAAGTGGCCATCAGTATCTCAAGGAGAACAGAGTTTCCTCTGTATTACTGAATAGGACAGCTCCCTGCACATAGCTCTGCTGTGGTTTTGTAGCCTTCTTTAAGCAGAACTGTGATTAAAAATTCCTGTGACAACTCTCAGGCAGAATTAAATTTACATTGCATCACAACTCAGTGATGCCTCCTAAATGACCAGGAGGTGCCCAGCTCATCATACCTGTACTGTACAATCAACATGCAGTGACTCTGCCTGGGGTTTCTTGCACTGATAGAAAGGATATCTAGCTCTGAAAGACCTAATGGATTATTTGAAAACCTTGGCTAAATGCACATAATCCTCAAACCTATCTGGAAAAATAGCCAGGCAGAAAAGTAGGGCATCTTAGGAGCAGGAGCTGTCTGTTGGAAACCTCCTGGCATCACAGTTTCTCCCTTTCTCTAGGCATGCTCTGTCCTTGCAGTCTAAGGCTGTGGATTAAGAGTTTTGAATGTCAAAAACTGGAGCAAAAACCTGATGAGTGCATGTAAAACATCTGGTTCTGCTGTCTTAGTAAAACTCTGGAGTGAGATCCAGGCGTTTTCAGAGGGGCCACATAAAGGGATGCAGGGATAGGGTTCATCATGGGTGCAGCTCCATGGATGCCCAGGTTATATTTGGGCATATATATCCTGCTGCATCTGGCAGGATTTAGCCCAAGCTTTCCAATTCTGCAGACAGCAGCTCACACCAAGAAGGGCAGTTCTCATACCTCCTGCATGAGGTGAAAGCCCATGCAAATGCTTTGACACAGTGCACCTCCTGGCCACTTTCAGCCTTTCTCAGAGATCTGGAAGTTGTATCACCCTCAGGAGATATGCCAGGGTTGTAAAACATCTTAGTCCCCTAAACTGGCACCCTTTCCCTCATCACAGGGGATGGTGGGACAGTGCTTGCTGCATGTGATCAGTGCCATTACTGCTCCTGCTCGAATGACCTCTGTGATTATTCTGGAACAAGGTCTGGATTCCTTGTGATTAAGACTAGATGATCCCATAGCAGAAACAGTTTTGCTTGCATGGAAGAATTGCCAAGATACCCTTAAAAGGCAGGATCTGCCTAGTACACACTGCTGGAAACCTTCACTGCCTCTGCAGTCTGCCTCAGACACCAGCCAGGCCCAGCCCTGCAGCAGCCATGGGCCTCCTCTGCTCAGGGAAAGGCCTAGTTTTCCTGGCCTACGTGGTTGGAAATGGATAGGACTATGCCCAGTCCCTGGCACCCCATCCCCTCCAGCATCCCAGCAGCTCACCCTGCAAGTTTGCTGTACATGATTCCTTCCCAGTGTGTCAACGGAAGCAGATGTTTCTAATTTATTACTAAAAACAAACAATCCTAAAAATATGCAGCAGCAGGGGGAGAGTCGGGGGGGGGGGGCTTCCACTTAAAGCTCATTTATAAATTGGATAATTAAGGTTAATTTGTTCACAAATGAAGTAAATGTGTGCTAGATATTGTTACCACTGCTTCCTCCTTGTAATTTTTGCAAACCCTCGGCATTGCTAAATGTCCTAGGTCTTTTAAACCTGAGGTAATGAAACACCTTCCTGTTCTGCTAGCCAAAAGTGCCTGGCACTGCTTCCTTTAATCAGCAACTGTAATATTTATCTATTTAGACCGTATGAACGTTATTTTTGTATAACAGGCACTTCAGCCCTCTGTCTCGTAAGTGCCAAAGGCAGGCAGAGCAGCACTTCTTGCTCCTGAAGACATCATTTCATCCCCAGCTGTCTGAGAGCAGCAAAACACAGTGCCCAGGGAGACCTAGGGAGAACATTACTGGTATCACTTGTAAAAAGAAGCTAGGCCAGCAGGTCGAGGAGGTGATCGTTCCCCTCAGCTCTGCTTTCATGAGACCTCACTGGAGTGCTACATTCAGCTCAGGTTGGAACCAGATGATCTTTAAGGTTCCTTCCAACCCAAAACATTCCATGATTCTCTGATATCGTAGCAGTGTTGCAGACCTCAGCTAACCTCAGAGAGCCTGAGCATTTGCACTTATCCTGAACCTTCCAGGCTACAAACAATATATGTACCCTACTTCTACTGACACCTACTTCACACCATCACTCTCTACTGCTTAAAGTTTGTTTTATTATTCATTATAAAAGGCTCTTTTCCAAGCAGCTTGGCACCTAGCCACACCATGTCTATCATGCACTGGCAGCATTAAAGTAACAGCACTGCAGTAACGTTAAAAAAGACCTTAAAAGCTCCTGGAGGCACAAGAGCAACACTCTCCCAGTTTTGCAGAAACATTTTATTAGAGAGCTGCTACCAGGGGCCTCTTCACCTTGGGTGTCTGCAAAAATTGCTGCGCTGAACTAAGCTCATTTATGTAAGAAATGGATGACCGTACTTACTCCCTCTGTCACAGAATCATAGAACCATAGAATGGCTTGAGTTGCAAGCAACCTTGAAACCCTTCCAGTTCCAAATCTCTGACATGGACAGGGCTGCCACCCACCAGATCAGGCTGCTCAGGGCCCCATCCAGCCTCGCCTTGAACATCACCACAGATGGAGCATCCACAGCTTCTCTGGGCAGCCTTTGCCAGTGCCCCGAGTGAAGAGTTTCTTCCAAACATCTAACCTAAATCTCCTTTCTTTTAGTTTAAAACTCTTCCCCCTTGTCCTATCACTATCAGACCATGTAATAAGTCATTCTCCCTACTGTCTATAAGCTCCCTTTAAGTACTGGAAGGCTGCAATCCTTGGAGCCTTCTCTTCTCCAGTCTGAACAAGTTCACCTCCTTCAACCTTTCTTCACAGCTGAGGTGCTCCGGCTCTCTGTCATCTTCATGGCCTCCTCTGGACCCACTCCAATAGCTCCATGCTTTTCTTGTGCTGGGGGCTCCAGGTCTGGATGCAGTAGTCCATCTGGGGCCTCACAAGGGCAGAGTAGAGGGGGGCAGTCACCTCCTTCACCCTCCTGGCCACCTCTCTTTAGATGCAGCCGAGGATAGAAGTGGCCTTCTGGGCTGCCACCTTACAATGGAATGGTAGTAAGGCTGTGGAGTGATGTTGCAATGACCAGAACTCTTCTCAGCAATCTCTTCTGTGATGAGCAGTGTTTCCTTCATGTTCTTAACTACTTGGTCTCTGATGAAGTAGCTGTACTTAAAATGAGTTTTGCTTTCAGGTGAAGATAAGCCTCACAATGAAAGAATGAGACTGTTCTTGCTTCCAAGCATCTCCAGTCTTCATCCATGTTTTCTGACCTCTAAAAGGCAAAGCAGCTTATTGCAAAATCCTTTCTGAACTAAGAATGGAGGAATGCACAGCTCATGACAAGCAGACTCAGGACATTTGTATATGCTTGAGATTTGCTTCTGATGAATGTGTTTACATTCTTAAATTATATACTCAATGAAGCATTCAAAAACAAATGTTCAGTCCCTATGAGGTCCGATAAAAGCCCTAAAGATGAGCTTTGATGTAGTTATAAATACATATATGTAAATATATATATGCTTCTGCACATTTTTGAGCCAGAACTTCAGCTGATGTCAATTAATTGTGCAGCCTTTGCAATCCATACAGCTGTACCAATTTATGTCAGCTCAAGATCTGTCCATTCAGGTTTCAGGACTGAGAAGTTGTATGGACGAGACAGGATATACTACGGGTTTAAAAAAGAAATGCCAGAATTCTTCCTTTTTAACACATAATTTAAAGCCTCAAGAGGAATTTGCAACTCTTGAGTTCTTGCCTATTAATCCTAGTTCATATACTAGCTGAGACCACATGAATGAGTGGCATTAGCATCTCACCTTAACTGAGATATAGCTGCAGTCCTGACTTTGCTGTCTTGGCAAGTCTGAGCAGGTGTGCAGCATGATTTTGAAGACAGGGGAGTGGTAGTGTGGGGTATCCACATCCACATATGGATTGCAAAGAATCTTAACAGGATAGCTCCAGGAAGCAGAAAAAGTCTAGCAGAGATCAGTGGCCCACACTATGTATTATTTTTCCCCAGGTATGACAGATATTGTTGCCTAGCTACATGTAATATATTACAGGGAACCACGCACAAATAGTGCTATTCTCCAAAAGAGAGATGTGAGATTGAAGTGAGAGGGCCATGCATATAAAGCAATTATTTAAATGCTTTCATTTTAGTTCTTGTATTTCAAGACTATCTTGTCTTTCAGTTCGTTACAAGCTCTTCTTATGTATGAACAGAATTTCAAAATAGAAATTGATCCCAGATGTCTTAAGTATATTTTTCCAGGCCTGCGCTTTTAAACAAGTTACAGCAGTATTCACCTTCATATAGTTTTTGATCATTATAATATGAATTCTCACTGACAGCAGTGGAGGTCATGAGGACCTTTCCTGGTTTTCAACACCAAGTTTTACTTGTTTGGATTCCATTCCAGATTGTCAGATGTGCTGCGTGTTAAGGAAAACAACTCATTTGATGATGTGTAGTACAGCTGCCTACCACATGTACAGCAGCAGTATTAGCACTTTCTTAATTTTCCCCCTCTTTCAGCTCCAGCCCTGGAATTGACTACACAGCTAGCATCTTACAAGTGCTGTGTTACTTTGACCCTTGGCTCAGAAAATGCTCCATAATAGCAGGCTGGCTTACAGCCTTCCTCTAGCCTCTAAATTTAAAAGAGAGAGGAGTGTCCAGCAGGTAGGAAGCCAGTTTGAGAGATGAATACTCAGTTTCTTTCCCTGCACCGTCTGTGATCTGTGGCAAATAAGGTCATCCTTGTGCCCTAGATCCATATCTGTAAAATAAGATACTATTTTTTGTTTTGCCTCCATAATGGATAAGTATAACAAATGTTCAGATACTGCAATAACCAAGAGTTTGCAATTACCTGGGATAAGGTGTACAGAATCCCCCTGCATCATAATCATTGAGTCATTGATCTCAAGGGTAGTGATCATGTCCCACGTGAAACAGCCTGCCTCTGTCACAGATCAACTACATCATGATGCACTGAACTTATTCAGTGTAGCTCTGCGTCTTCACTAAAAATATGTGTGGCCCCAGTCTGATCCTAGAAACTGTGTAAATGCTTTTAGGTAGGAATGTACCTCCAGGGAGCCAATGCAACTCTGAATCAGCGACATAGTACATCTCCAGATGAACCACCTACAGGTACTGAAAATTTACTGCATTGGGAAATAAGGTCTCTAGTTCACATTACCTGCCACAATATCTGACATGGCCACAGATTCAATGTTTCAGTTGTTCTGGCCCAGCTTTTACAGGCAATAGTGAAACTGAGCCTAGTAGTTCTTATTGACTGTGCATGTTGCATCTCTTGCTAAGTAGCCACATGTGGACTTCTTAAAAACATTGTGATGTGACACTGGAAATAATCATGGAATGGTTGAAGTTGGAAGGGACCTCTGGAAGTCATCTGATCCATTCCCCCTCGGCTCAAGCAGAGCCACCAGTGCCAGATTCAGATGGCTCCTGAATATCTCCAAGGAGGGGAATCCTCAGCCTCTCTGGGCAACCTGTGTCAGTGCTCCATCACCCACACAGCATAGAAGTCCATTTTTGATGTTCAGAAGCAACATCCTGTGTTCCAGTTTGTGCCCATTGATTCTTCTCCTGGAGCTTGGCTCCATCTTCTTTGAATCCTCCCTTCAGGTATTTCTGTACATTGATGAGATGCCCACAGAGCCTCCTCTTCTCCAGGTTGAACCGCCCCAGCTCTCTTGGTCTTTTTTCACAGGAAAGCAGAGCAGTGCTCCCAGCCTGCAGGCAGCACAATCCACTCTGTCGTCTGAAGAGTGTTCAAAAAATGAATGAGAAACATAAGACTTTAATTTACATATAAGTCTCTACACTTATTCTAGGAAAAAAAAAAAAAGATTTTAAGCTGTCTGATGTAGTAGATCATGATATAGGCTTCACCTGACAAGTCTCAGACATTTCTGTATGCATTACAACTTCTGGGGTCCTGGCCAAGCTTCCACTTTCATATTTCACATGGCAACTGCAATTTTAGCTGTGACTCTTAGTTTGTAAACTGTTATCTTAAGTCCTATATAAATCCACGTCTGCAAATATATATACAATATGCAGTAAAGTCAATGTTATTTTCAGTGAGGGAACAGCATGCAGAGGCCACTGCTGCTTCCTGTTGTGAGATATGATTACAAGTGGCCACAGTAAATCATGACGCCCTGACATTCCCACAGATTAGACGGCTGTGTTAGGGCTGAAACAGGCTGGGGTGAAATGACACAGCCCATACATGTAATGCTGCAAGTGCACTGCCCCTTGGCTTGCCACGTCCTCTGGGTAATGCCAAGTCCTAGGGTCAGAAGCAGAACCGTACCCGGAAATACTTAGCTTACACTCAAATTAGTGGTGTTACTGAAAATATCATTATTAGCACAAGATTTGGTTCTCAAAAGTTAGGTGTATATTCTGTCTCAAAAGGCATCACAAAGACCCAGGTAACAGATCCCAAGAGGGTTTTGGAGTTTAGCCTCTTGTGATTATGGTCAGAAAGCTGGATGGGATCCAAATGCTCCATTCATGCCTTCTGCAACCTGGGTGTGTGTGAGCAGTCCCATGTGCCAAGCATTGTTCCTGCAAACCATGTCACGAGATCCCTGCATCATCAAAGCAAGTTAAAAGAAAAAAAATCTCAGCTATTTTCTAAAAATAGAAAAGTTGACTTGTGAGAAAGGAGAGAAAATGCTTATTTGCTGACAGCCTAGCAGAGAGGGAAGAAGTCTGTCATATTAATTTACAATGTCTTGTGAATCAGGAGCCTGTAGAGGCATTGGTTAACCTACATGTGACAGTGAAATGAATGAAGACTGTGCAAGCTCCAACCCAGATATTGCATGTTCCTGGTAGTGCATCATGTCCAAACGGAGGTATGCATATGTTCTTTGATAGTACTTCCACATTCTGAAAACACAAGTGGAGAAGGTGAAGGGAAAAAGAGTTGGAGCCATTGAAAAGGAAAGAATTAAGATGAGATGAGTTTACTGTAGACTTAGGGTTTCAGCATTTGACAAAGGAACTGGATATAAATGGAAACTAAACTGAAAGTGAATGAGGTTCCCCTCAGTCAACACAATATATCACTGCTACTCCTCAGCTACAGCTGGGAGAGACCATTTATTTATTCATAAACAACTTTGAAGTTGTCTACATGTTTTAGTGACACAATAATCCTGCAAAAAAATAAAAATAAAAAAATAAAGTTGAACTCAAGTCTGCAGGAGATCATTCAAGTCCATTGGCACACAGAAGGAATTACATGCTGGACAAAAGATCATTTGGCTATTTTTCATTAAAGATACTTTTCTTAAGCTAGGAATCCTTATTAAAAGTTTTGAGGGTTTTTTTGTAATCCTTATATTTTATAAAACCAGGAATTTTGCATTTCCAGTTTTGCATACCCTAAAGTTTGATTTCAGACTGTTTCCTTTTTTCACTCATTTGCAACTGAATACAAATGAGGACTGAGGTTTTCTTCCTTTCTTATCTTTTTGCTATTCCTTTTATTCTGCCTCAAATACTCTTTTTTTCATCCTCTCCACAGAACCTCTTTTCTCATTGTCTGGGATCTGAATGACTATGTTTAAAATAATGTTTTTATTCTTACAAATATAATTTTACAGTGGAGCAGGGAGCTGCTTCTATGCTGAAACTTTTCATTTGCCTGTTTTAAGCTACATCGTTAACTTTCCATATTTGTCCAAGTATTCATTCTACAGAGAATTTGTTCCCAAAGTTAAACTTGTTAGATTATGAAGTTCTATAATTTTGAGCAGACCAAAGGAAAGAGAAGGAAAAAAATGAAGTAAACAAATCTTTCAAAGGATGAAAAAGAAAATCTGAAAAAAACCCTTCATTTTGCTTGCCAGTAATTCTAGTGCATTTATGATGTCATAAACGCTAAGTTTTATTTTGGGTTACATTTTCTGGGTGAGATACAGAGATTCTCAGAAAACTGACATTTGAAATAGAAAGTCAGCAGTAACCTAATTTGGAATGTAATGAACCTAAGTAGAGGGGACAGAACTGGAAGCGCTGCCACTCGGGAGTTGCGAAATGAAATAGAAAAGCCTGTCATCTTTGTTTTATTCTTAAAATATGTGAACAAAATAAACGCTGGAAACATGAATTGTGTTTTCATTTTGCTGTGCCTCTGCTAGACGCATTGTTCACATACCCTACCAATATATAATATGACATGCCACAGTTTCTGCACTCAGATTGTTCACTCTTATGTTACTGCTCAAGTATGCATTCAGAAAAGAGCCAACAGATATAGTAGATTTATTCTAGTTGTTGAGGTCAAGGGCTCCTTTTTTTTTTTTTTTTTTTTTTTTGGATTCAGCTGAGAGGAAACTCTTTCCTTGGTAACAACAGATAGACTTACTGCTTTGCAGTCTGCTCTCAGTGTGCAGCGCTGATAAAAAACTGTCAGAGAGTATTTTCAAAGGAAAAATCAGGAGATTATCTATCAATAAGAAGTACCAGTGTGGTCTCCAGTGCCAAAGCTAGGGGGCTCTCCGCAAAGCACAATATCTGCATCACTGTAATTCAGAGGCTGCCGCTGCTGGAAGTTCTGGCAAGTCATGTAAGTAAAGGGGTCTGTTTTGTTGGACCAAACTTCGTACAGTTTCTCATCTCATAAAAACTCTTAAATGATCTAAACTTGTGATGAGTGTCCTAATACTAGTAGTGTTGCTTTATCTTGCTGTGTTCTCTTGAATAATGCGTGTATGCAGGCACAATAAATTACTAACTTACCTTTCTAGAAATGTTTTGCTCTGAGCAGCATGAGGAGCAGATCTGTACGTGGCTCAGGCAGCTTCTGCTTGCTTTTATGATCACTGGCAACCACAGTTCTCCATTTGTGATCAATGTGAAGAACAATCTGATTTCTTATAGTTCTTGACACTGTTATTTCGAGAACAATGGGAAGCTGGCAGTGAAACGCAAAGCCTGTGCAAGGGAAAACACAGAGCAGCCGGACTGTTTATAGAGCAGTCACTGAACCCAAAACTGGTGTGTAGCCCCAAAGCTGAACTTGTCATCTTGTGGGAGTTTATATCCTCTCCACAGAAGTTTAAGGGGTCAGAGATGATATGACACAATAAATATTTCAGTTGGTTTATAGAAATGTCTTGCTGATATTTAAATTAGTCACTTTCTATGTGGTTATTTGGGATTTGTTGTAGGGGATGGATCAACTTTCTCTGATATTTGTGATTTAGGATCACAAAGTATTTCCTTATTCTCTATTCAGTTCGTGTATGCATTAGCACTGGTAGCAATAGATAATGAAATCCCAAAGTTCTCTTGTAGTCTGTGGGATTTTCCCTGTCCTGACAGCTGCCCACCTGCAGGTAGCCTGATAAGTGAAAGAAAGGTGGTTGTTGTGCCAGGAAAGCTTGATTAGCTCCACCTGAATGGAGTGAGAAACGTAATGGTTTCACTTGCAGGAAGTCAGGGTTCCTTCCCAGTCACCTTCTGCTCAGAGCTTCCAGCTCCCCTCCAGACTTACAAGTTTGAAAGGTGCAAACTCTGCACACAAACCCACAGGGTAATATCAACTTTATCTATTGCAGATATGCCACCACCACCGCCTCTTGTTCAGGTACTCAGAGGAACACAGTCCTAAAGAGCGTGCTGCTGCTCCCAGCCCTCCCATTCACCTTGCCTTCCACGGTAATGCAAGAGCCATGTGAGGAAAGGGGCACAGCTGATTGAAGTCAATGAGAAGGCACTCCTTGACTTCCTATAGGCAGTTACACTTGCATGCCAAGATAGTGAGGCAACTGCAAAGTGGTGTGCTGTTCCCAGAGAAGCAGAGATGTTATCTCCCTGGGTGAGACTGGGGAGTGGCTCAGTAGAGAGGTTGCTGCAGGGTGGAAATCATTGTGTGTGGAAGGTATGTTGGCAGGAGTTATTTGAAGAACAAAAGGACAGTGTAATAACCAGATGCCTCTGCTGATGGAGGAAGATGTTGCTTTTCAAGAGTGCTTAGAAAGTGACAGAAAGCTAATTGGGAGCTGAGGCAGCTCTTACTTTCTTTGCAACTCAACTCTTGGAGAAAATAGGAGTTTTTTGTGTTTTTCGAATTCATGTGTATTCATGTGTTCCATTAGTCTCTTGGCAAATGCATCTTTTTAGCTCTAAAGCTTTCTGAACCTTTCATACAGTTCTCTGCTTTGAAGCAACAGATGTCTGTGATAAGCAGATGGTTATGGCTTTCAATATGAACATCTTTAAATACTTTGTTGTGTATATTTTATGGGGAGAAATGTACTCAGTCTTACTAAGCAGAACCGATGCATTTAATGAAAAGTATCCATGTCTGGATACTTCTGTCACTTCCTAGCTTGCAAAGCAATAAACCACATGTCTGTCAGGAATTTTTGTTGTGAGATACTTTCACCCTATTGTTCCCCTTGTGTTCTCAAGGCACTAGTCTGATGTGAGCTTGGTCAAAGCAAACAAGCAACAAGAAGAGCTGAAGGAGCTGCCTAGGTCGTGAATTGCATTCTCACTCTAATGCATATTGTGAGCAGGCTGAAATCTTCCTTTTGCGAGATTTCCCAAAGGAAATAATGTAGTGCCTGTGAAAATAACTGAGAAGAAATCTTTTGATCTTACACTAAAATTTCATTTTTTAAGAGGTATGAAATTTTATGTGCAGGGAATCTAAGGAAATAAGATCTCAGACCAGGAATAAATCTGGTAACGCAAATGGAAAGAATTAAGGTTAAATGAGAACACAACTCTAATTTTCTTTCAAGAAAAAGAAGTCAGATAAACAGATTTCATCCAGCTGTTTTGCTATTGGTTATTCATTTGCAGCTCTAAAGAAATATAGTTCTTTTTTCTCTCACCACCTGACTTTCAGACTTTGTTTGTTTTTAAAGAAATTTCTTCAGACAGTTTTTGACATGTGAGAACATTGTTTAAACTTGAGTTAGTTGATCTTAAGAATGGATTATTGCACAGATTATCAAAGGCTTTAATCATAATGGCACAAGATATGTTATTGCATGGAGTCAGTGCTTACATGAGACTCCAGCCTGACCTGAAATCAGAGAAATAACTCATTTCAACCAAGCTCAGGAATTCTTACTTCCACCTTTGAGAAAGAACAAGGCTGTTGGAAGGTTTGCGGTGCTGGAGGGGTGCTGGAAGGGTTCCATGTTGATGCAGGCATGCTGTGTCTCTCCTTTTTTGCTATCTCTCTATTCCATCTGAGACCCTTCTTTCTTGCTTCTCTAGCGTGTAGTAACCCCTTGTGACAGGCTGTCCCAGAGTACATTTTGTCTCCTTTGACACACCAGATCAGTCTTGCTTTGTTCTAAGGTACTGAGACTTGAGATGCTGTGGAGGAAGGATCTGAGGGGGATGCTGTGCCTGTGGATAGCTGGTGGTCCAAACTATCTGCTGTCTGGATGTGACCACATCTATAAGCAAAGAAAGCCTGCATGTGAGCAATATGTGCTGACCCTTGTAATCTGTTGCTCAAGACTAATAGCTATGTAGCTACTTTAATTACTGTCTTATTAGTTGTGCATTTCCTTGGTGGCTGCCTCAACCAGATGCCTTCTACTAAGGGACTGGCTGTTATCAAGATGACAGTGGACTAACAGAACCAATAGCTTCACCAGAGATAGCAGTACCATTAGTTCCACTTTAAGGTCTCTTCAATGTCCAGTAGTGTAGGGTTTAAAAACAAAAGCAATAAGCAGTTCTGATTCATAATCTTGATAGCTATTATGTGATGATCTGAGGTTTAAAAATCTTCACAACTTCTTCTCAGTTATATGTAAACTTATGATTGATGGGCTGTCTTTGTTTTTGACAACTCTAATATTTTTAAAATTGCAAATGTTAAAGTACTATGACAGTTGAATTGAGATCATACTTAGTCTGCAAAGATGTAGATAACTGAAGGTAGTTTTCCTGAATTATGGAAATCTGTGTCCATCCACGGTCATCTATAAATAATAGATTCTTTGTAAAGAGGGAATGAAAACAGCTTTCAGTCAATAGCTGCTGTGTGCCTATAGTCTTTCAGTTGGGTTAGAAACAGAAACAAACCCTCCAAGACAGCCAGAAAGCTCCCAACCTTAAATGTTGAACAAGACAATCAGCAAAGGATCCGAAAGAGCGAAGTATCCAGAGCTGACTAGTATGGAGAGCCCAGACCAGTCACCATTACTGTAGTGCCACAGGAAGCTCTTGGCAGTTGGGATACCAAAGTTTGCAGCTGGAAGAGAAATCTGGAAGCTGCTCTAAGCAAGCTGTAGCAACAGAGCGTTGCAAAGGGCACATGGCCTTTCTGCTTTTAGGGAAATCAGCCTGCTGGAAGAAGTACTGTCATCTCTAGCTTATCAATAGAGCTGATAGCTAACACAATCTATCTTTGAGTGATGGCCTATTTCTGGAGTTCAGTCAAATAACTGACAAGCTTAATACCTTAAATATAGTATTGGAGAGGAAACTGCCTGTTCTAATATTCTAGAGAAAATTATTTCCATTATATTTTTAACATTTCCTCTGTGGCTTTTAAGATGTCTCCTAAAACCTACGATTACATTCATGTAGCATCTGCCTCCAGTTTTTTCTAAAATAGTGGTGAAGCAGACTGTGTGGTAATTAAAATGATTATTTCTCTGAACTTCATCTCCATTTTGGCTTATCAGCTGATTCTCTAGCATACTCATTCTGCCTTGATGGGCTGTTGATAAATAGCTCACTGAGATAGCTCACAGTCTCAGCTAACTTGACTCTCGGTCCATGATAAAACTGAAGGGGAAAAAAAAATGGTGTTCACTCCGGATTGACTCAGGCAGCTATTGGTAGTTCAGATCCTGGACAGCACAGAAAGCAAGTAGTAGAATATATGGGAAAAGGTGACAGTGGAGAGACTGCCTTGGATTCTTTGTGGCCTTGGGGAACCAGCATTGTGTTGTTACAGCACCAAGGGCACTGCCAGTACACCCTGGTCACCACCTCAGTGCATCAACAACCTCCCACCTACTGCAGACTGGCATTAGCATGTTCTCTGCATCTTTTTCCTCAGAGGCAAAAAAAAAAAAATCCAGACTAGGGTATCCTAGAAGATGACGTAAAATCTTTAAGATTCAAGAGAGCCACAACATGAGTTTCTGAGCATTCCGAAAGGGCAGAACCATTCCCAGTTAGAAGGCTGAATATTTAGACATTATGTGAACGTGTTGTGTTGGCCATAACAGGGCTGCTATGTTCTGCTTCTTCAAGACAATGCTCTGCATCTGTGGCCATTCTTTGTTCAGGAGGGAAACTGTTCAGGTTCACCAGTCAAAGTGAGCACAAAAGGTTGTAAAGAAGGTAAAAACTCATTGAAAACTAAGGTATTTTATCATTATAACTATTGACAGCAGACTCCTGAGTATCTGTAATCTGCAAGTGGGGATTCATTCTTTTATTTATGTATGCTTTTGAATGTTATTGAAGTTCTTATAGGCAAAGTGGGAATCAAATAAAGCTTTTGGAGTTTTCTTCTTCAAGCAAAGTAGCTAAGACTAAGGAAAGAGATATAAATGAAGGTAATACCTGTGGGATTGATAGATGACTTAAATATACTGTTTTGTTTTTTTTTAAAGAAAAAGCACAGACAGAGCATGTGAGAAATAGTCCTTTTCATGTTGATCTTCCTGGTTCAAGAGCCTGATTGCATGCCGAGATGCTTAGATGAAGGCATTGCCAAAGACCATCCCAATAGTGCTTCTATGCTGTGAATATCACACTAGAAATTAGTCAACAGCTATGTCATCTTGATTTGCATGCTAATACAGATGATGCGGTAAGGCTCTGGAGAGATGGATCCACAGTTAGCTGGCAATAAAATCTATGGCTTTTATGAATCACTGGAATTTCAAAACTCTCAGGAGTGTATTTATCTAACATTGCACCTTGCCTCTTAAATGAAGAAACATCTCATTATGGCCACATCCATGATGTCAGCTCTTCAAGGAGGAAAAGATGTCACACTTCTTTCTGAAAACAGCAGGTAGAGAAACAGAGTTTCAGAAGAGTTTCAGATGTTTTCCATATATATGACATAGGACAAAAGCTTGTTCACTATCAGTCTTCTGGATGAGAATAAGCCAGTATTCAACAGTAACAGACCCTGAAACAGAGCAGCAGGTCTGGTCCCAGAAAAAATCTGTTGAAGGGGAAATATGCAATGCTTTTCATGAGATGAATGCTGCTTTCAAGTAAATCCCTTGATATAAAGTCTTTGAGCTAAATGGCCATTTGCAAGGTGTGAAAGAACCCTGGCTCCATTTTTATTTTGTGGATGAGGAAGGAATGTGAAGATCTGGAGAGGCACTTCTGAATGTAAGGTGGTGGTGACTGGTGCTCTCCCTCCTTATGGCAACTTGTGGAGTTTTTTTTGGTATCTTTGGCTCCCTCAGTAGCTGACCCTTGTTAAAATGAGGTCTCGAGTATCTTTTTCCCCATTAGTCTGAGGTGGTATTTTTCCAAATTATGGGTGTATTTTCTCTAAACTGACAGTGTGCTACAGGTTGTAGTGTTGTATCACTTTGTCTCCTTGAGGACTCAGCTTTATGCAGGTGCCTAAAGCAGCTCTTGAAGTTCACACTCCAATGCACGTGGGCTGGTTGTCCAATTTCTGCTTCAGATGGCTTCTACCATCAACTCTTCACTGCTGCCAGTGTTTTCTCTGGCTTCCCTGGGGACACCAGATGCATCAAATGATTCCAGCTTCCAAGCTGAAACGGATCATGGACAGCAGCCATGTGTTGTTCACATACTTGCATGGGAGGGAGAGATCTTTCTCGTTTTTCCCTTGCTGGACCAATTCACTCAATAAGAATTTGTTTTAGATCAAATTGATATCACTTTCAGCTAATTCCAACCTTTTCTAATTTTTTTCCTAAATTCCAACCTCTTACTATATCCTAAAAGACAAAAGATGCTTTGAAATGGACCTAGAGAAGTAGGACAGTGTACTTTGCTCCCAGCTTACATGATAAGACAAGAAAAGTATTTAAACCTACCGTTCAGAAGCTGTAGCCGTTGAAAAATAAGACAACAGCCACAGACATGCTTGTCTCCAGTGTTGCGTAAGTAGACATAATACATAATGTACTGCAGCATCACAGCAGGCCTCCCAAATTGAAAGCAAGGAGGAATAAAACACTACCGTACCTTGGCTCTTAAATCCCCTGAATGTGTCATCCATGTTGATTAGTTACTTTGATTTGTGCTTCCCAGAACAGTTCATTTTTCCCTTTAATAAGAGTTTGGGTTGTAAATTGTCACTTGGATTGATAGTATTTGCACCAAACAGTGTAATTAGGCTGGAGCGACAGAATATATTACATTGTTTGTTTTCCATTATGTTTATTCCAGATGGTTTTTGTCACTGACTCTTTTTCTGAGCTGAACTGTTAATAAACATAGGATAAATCAAAAGAATAAATTTTCTGCACTTGGTATAGATCAGTGGTGGTGGCTGTGGTGGGGTTATGCCATGAAGTAATGGGCTCTCATTAGAACTGCAGAAATGTTAATTCTTGCTAACATATGAGCAGGAAACAGAGTGCATGGTTAATGAGTGGTTGAAGAAGATAGTTTCTTATTTTCTTTTAGAACTCATCTGTTCAAACAGTAAAATGAGACTATGATGAGTTCAGTTGTAATGCTTTATTGCTTCTGTGGACAAAAGAAATCCTTTATGGTAAAGCTGCAGAGTGAGTACCTGGGTTCAAGTCTGTCATCTGCTGGAAAGCTCCTCTGTACCCCTGAGCAAGTTATTTCTGTCTATGCCTCGTTTTCTACACTGGCATTCTGAAATGCTTTTTCTCTTCTGCCTTTTGTTCAAAGTACCTGCATAGGATGGAGATGTAGAAATGATTTTAAAAAGGAACGCTTTAGAGAAAAGTACTCTTTATGGGATGGAAACACAATGTGGAAGTTGCATGGCACTGAGACTGTCTCAATCTGTTCATTTTCCAAAGTTGTGTTGATTGGAGAAAACGGAAAGTAAACTAAATGATGTGACAGCAGGCCTTGGAAAATTAATATCACTTGAGGAGTTTTCCAGTAGTAGCCTCATAGTTTTTCCATCAGGAAGAAACATAAGAAAGCCCATGATGAAACAAAACAAGGTCTGTCCTATCATCTTTTGAAGGCTTTAATAAGGTTTCTCTGTCTCATCAACATCACACAAGGCAATGCTTCCTCGGGTGGAAAAACAAACTGTGGCTGCAAGCGTGTTATTTGCCAAGGTTAGGAAGAAGAAAGTGTCCCTGTTGGCTCACATAGGCTCATTGACAAAAGGCTAGGGAGCTTAGCTGATCCCATGAGCTTGGTGGCAGTGGGTCTCTGTATGGTGGATCTAAGACTTCTATCAATCTGGCTGCTCTTCCATCCTGCCCTCTCCAACTGGGAGAGGAGAAGGGAACAGAATGAATGGCAGAACATCTCCCTTTATGCGTTGTTTTTAGTAGCCTCTTGGATCAAGTAGTGACAGATCTTCCCCTCATTTTTAAACCAGTAAGCTGGGCTCACAAAGACAGCACGATGGCATTAGAAACTGTACCACATATTAGCAATTTCATCATGCCATACATGTACATTTCAGACATGTACCAGCTAAACTGCAGCTAGAGAAAAATCTTAGCTCTGTTAGCTGGCATTTGTGGATGTCTCTTGGAACAGACTTGAGCAAGGAAGGGAGAGGAGAACTAAAACGTGTGATAATTCAGGAAGCCCCCAAAAGCAGTGGTGAACTGAGAATGTCAGTGAGAGCACAGCTCCTTTGGTCATTGAGGTAGCAGAAAAATGAGGAGAACAGCCTGTGCCCAGGGTGCTGGGTGTCCCTCCCGGCCAGTCTCTGAGGCATGAAAGCGTTAACCCTTCTGGAATCAGTACAAGACATTCCAGCTCTTAAATTCACACAGTAAAAATAAACCTCTTGCAAGGCGTGCTGCCTATGGGGGTTTATGCTCTGTCTTTTGATTCAATCATTTAGGAATGCAAAGCCCTTCTACCAGGTCTGGGCTCTGAGACCACCTTTGCTTTGGACTGCTGCCGAAGGTGAAACAGGTCTGTAGCAAGGAAGTTACAGAAGTCTGTGTCTCCCTGCAAGCCACTCAGTCATGCTATTTCCAGAGGACTGATCTCTGGCCAGTGCTGTAGAATTTCTTTTTCAATACTGAGGGCAAGATGCTTTCAGACCTGTGTGCCATACTCACCATGTTCTTCCTAATGTTCACTTACATGGTAGGGCAGTGGTGAGACAGTTCCATGAAGGCTGTTTACTAGCAAATAAAACGAAATAACAGCTTAGTGCATCAAACCCACGTGTGTTTAGTTGGTTGGATAGGATAGTTTAGCTGTTCTCAGCCAGCTCACTGTATACACAATGTCCAACTAATGTGCAGCAAGGTGTGAGTTGGATAACAGCCTTTCCCAGGTAGACAGCAGCTCTGCTTATTTTTTTTTCTGTACTGGCCAGAATAGGATGTGGACTTTATGTTTTTGAAAGATAATAATAATAGCTCTTGCTTCTGGCATGGAAACCTTTGTTTACCCCAGTTCCCAATGCTCACAGACCTCCAGTCAGAGTTCCACTTGGAAGACTTTGACACAGCATCTGCAATCGCAGCTTGAGCTGGCCACAGCGGCCACACAGTGACAGCAGTGGGGAAGGCACCTGCCTACTGCTCAACCCTCCTCTGTCTCACGTATTTTCAGCCCAGATGGCCAATGCTGGCGAAGGAAAGCAGGACTGGGGAGAGACCTCTGCTCTAGTTGAGGTTGGGATCATGTGCAATCAGATGGCCTGGTCCAGATTTCCACATCAAAACCAGCTCATTTAACATCTTTCCCTATTACCCTCCTCATTTTCCAGCTGACCATCATTGGATAATCACATACTCAGGCTGGTAAAATGTTTTTCCTTACTCTCTGCTTTTTTTCCTGTTCTTCCTGGCTCCTCTCTGCTCTCCTGTACTGCTTCCTACAAGATATTTGCAGTCTGTTGTACTTAGCAATTCCTATATTCTCATACTGAGAGGTGATCTACCAAGAAAGCGCATGGAAAAAAATGTTATTTTTCATGCTGTTGGCAAGTGGAGAACACAGAGTCAGTGGAATATTCTCACTGATTTATTCGTGGGTACTTTCTATACAGGAGGGTGGAAGGGAGTCCAGGAACATTGGACCAATTTCTATTTGATTTCTCATTGGAAAACTGGAAATAGCCATGTAGTCAGATGACTTACTCTGGATTTACACAAGTGCCAATGAGAACATAATTTAGCCCACTCATTTTACTTTGCATCCCAGTGGACATGGGCAAAACACACAACATGTTACGACCTGAGTGCTGATTAAAGAGCCCCCAAACAGTGTAATTCACTGAGGATTATTTAAAAATGCATTTTCTTCCTTCATGACTTCCATTCTCCCTCATTTGGTCTGATGTTACTGTCACCATATTCTCTAAGTACCTTGGCCACAGAAATGAACAGCAATTGCAAAGCCATTAGCCACCTTGATGAAGTATTTGGCATTTCTCATTTTTAATAGTGTTATGTTGTCACCTTACTTTTTCCTTGTGTTGTCTGTTTAACTCCAGAATGGACTGCTGTATTTGGAAATATTTCATGTATATTGTAAAGAAAAAAAAAAGGAACCCATAATATCATAGAATCATAGAATCGTAGAATGACCTGGATTGAAAATGACCGTAATGATTATCTAGTTTCAACCCCCTGCTGAGTGCAGGGTCACCAACCACTAGACCAGGCTGCCCAGAGCCACATCCAGCCTGGCCTTGAATGCCTCCAGGGACGGGGCATCCACAACCTCCCTGGGCAACCTGTTCCAGTGCGTCACCACCCTCTGTGTGGAAAAACTTCCTCCTAATATCTAACCTACATCTCCCCTGTCTCAGTTTAAAGCCATTCCCCCTTGTCCTATCACTATCCACCCATGTAAACAGTCGTTCCCTCTCCTGTTTATACACTCCCTTCAAGTACTGCAAGACCACAGTGAGGTGCCCAGAGCAATATATATCTATAAAACTATATCCAATAATTATATAATGGAACAAAAATTATTTTCTCTCCTTTATGAAAAAGGTATCCACAAAAGTCTAGCCTGTTTAAGAAATGTTTATAATAATCATTTGACCTCCACATTGACCTTGCTAACACCTTTCAGGGAGATATTTAACAACTGTTAATGAAAAAGGTTTTACTTAATGATCAATTGCATAACAGCTTTTGTAGCAAACTGAAAAGTGGACTAGGTCTATTATTAGCTCCCTCCAGTTCTACTTGTGCCACTAAAGATGTTTCAGAAAACACTGTATGCCTGATCCAAGTAGCCTTGCTGCTTACAGCTGGCATAAAATTACAGTGCATGTACCTGAGTTGGTTCACATCATTACACTACATGTTGATACGTGGCAACACATGCTGTGGACCAGAACAATGACCAGCGAATACCTGAAGCTGACAATGATTTGACCCAGAAAAACAAGAAGGAGGGGAAAAAAGCTCATGTTTTCAGTCAGAAGAATAGAAAGGAGGAAAACGATAAAAGAGCAGAAACCCTCTCTGGACCTGCACCTTGCACTGAAAATTTTGTCAGTCTTCTCCATTTATTTTCATCTCAGTGGCACGCTAATGTGTTAGCTTTACAGCATTAGTATGCTGCCAGAGCAGTGAGAAAATTATGTTCAACAACAGATGCTAAGAAAGCTTATTGAAATATTACTAAATAAGGTATCGTGCATGTTCTACATGAGAAAAATAAGTAAATTCTCTGAGTAGCAACAGTAAGGGAATCTCTTCAGTCAATTAGATATTTGTCAAATGCTTATACTGCTTTATAGTGTTTTTCTTCCTTTTAATTTAATTCTCCAACTTTCAATCTCCACTTGATTATTTGGGGGGGAATAAAATCTTCTCTAATTTGCTATCACTTTATTACAGTCTTAATTTGAAATTCATGTTGAGCCATTTAGAGGATTAATGACATATCAAGATTCAGTATCTAGAAAAAAAATAGCATCAAAAGACAAATAATTTGGAGCAAAATGATGCTAAAGGCTTAAAGTTAGTACCATTGATGTGTATATTATTGCATTTAATCTATGAGAAGTATATTTTTAGGACAAAACACTTTCTGCAGGTTGCCATTAGGTAACTCTGCCTCTCAGTCTCTGGCCAGGAGAAGAGTGCTGCACTCACTCCATAAATTTGGCAAGAACTGGCTATGAGGGCAGGACATCTCATGGTTCCCAAAGGACCACGAGGCTAATATCCAAAAATGGAATCTAAGAGAGATTTTTCCATAGCAGCATATTAGCTGGTGGGGATAACTCAGTGGCAGTACATCCACATCAGCCTGGCTCACAGCCCGCTGCTGGAGGGACTGCAATGCTCCTTTGTGCTCAGCCCCTTCCTCCCACCCCATTTTCCTGCAAAAGACCTAAGGGACTTATCCAGCCCTCCCAGAAACCTCCAAGTGCATAAGTGTGCAACCTTTTGGCTTGCCTGGGCAGCGTACACAAATGTTGCTCCGAAAGTAATGCCTTCTATCTTTCCATGGAACTACAACTGATATAAAGAGCGCAACAACACTATTTGATAGATCTAATTCTCAGTTACAAAACACTATTTTTTCAACGTAGTCACCACCATTAGCTGTGCATTTTCACCAGCAGTTAACAACAGCCTGCATGCCATGCTTGCAAAACTCTGTACCAGCAGAGGTGACCCACTGTCACCGCTGCCGAATTGCACCACCACCGCCTCACTGTGCTCACATCCACTGTTTGGTCTCCATAAACATTCACAAGTGTCAATGAATGTCAAGGGGGGCAATTTTTTCCACTTGGAGGAATTCAGTGACGCACCTTTGCTTCATCCACACTTCCATGTCAGGAGCCATTTCATCAGACTGCCCTCTGCTGCCATCTGTCTCATGGTAACAACATGTAATGGAATATTGGTGGGAAGTTTCAACCTCTACTGCCATACCACTAACATTCACCTCTGATGTTGTGGGCCAATACAATGACATAAAAGGCATTACTTTCAGAGGAACCCTCATAAAATACATAATAATGCTAATGTACATAAGGAACAAAACTTATTTTAATCTTTAATATTTTTAATTAAAACAAAAAGAAGAGAGCGACAAAAATACAGAAGTAGTGGGATATGTCACCCTGTTTTTGTGAAACTAACATCTCAGGCTGGTTAGATGGCGGTGGCTGCAATTCTTAGTGAGTTCTCAAGATGTATGTCAGAGACTGTTGATGAAATGTTACTCTTCCTGTGCTTCATCCTTTACAGTAATTGTTCACAAATGTACATGCTGCCAAAAAGCAATGTCAGGAATCAGGAGTGATTATGAAGTGAGGAATGCTTTTCTCTGCTAAGATAGGGCTTATAAAAGTAAAGAGACATGGTCAGATTTTTGAGTTGGGTTGAGCAATGGGTTTCATTCGCAGGACCAGGCTGGGCAATGGGGCAGAACCACAGGGGCAGCAGGGGCAGATGGTGCAGGGCAGGGGCTGGGTGGCAGTGCCAGCTGTGCCGGGCTTCATGCAACCTGCAGGCTGCACACTGGACGTGCCTGTCCTAGTGTATGAGCAAAGCAGGGCTCATGTTGCTTGGGTGTGCCAGGCTTTGTGTTGGATCCACTCCTCTTGTATGCACAGAGCAGGTACATCACTACAGCAGACAGCCTTCACCACACGGTTGCCCTTCAACGCAGGGTAATGCAACACAGCCTATGAGGCTCAGGGTGCCATAGCTGTTGTAGAACAAGGAGAGTAGCCATTAAAATATCTCATTACATTTCCCATCCACATGAAGGACTTCTGTATGCTCCTGAGGCTGTGCACTGCTGATTGTCATCTGGCTGTGCTTGGGGTTCAGCAAGAGTGGCGTGGGCTGAGTTTGAACTCAATCTTTGTATAAACTAATTTCCACACATCTTCTATCTACTGCATTAGCTCTCCCACAGGCTTCCAGTATTACATTATTTGCTTTTAAAAATCTTACATGGAAATCAAAAAGTCTCCAACATCATCGCTAAAATGTATAATGGGGACAAGCAGAAAAACTAAATTTATCACTGGAAAAACAAAGCTGATATTCTTGTGTAGTTGGAAATCATTTTGGCACTGTAGTTATGGCACGTCAAGATCTTACTTTTGCCATTTTTTTCTTCTGTTTTCTTCAAGGCCAATCACTAATCATTTGTTTTACTGGGTATGTTTTGGTCTGACAGTTTTCATGTCTCCCTCATTCACATTCTGATTTCTCAGCTTGCTAAAGGACAGCTGATAAAACTCAGTTTCAGATAAACCAAAAATCACATTTGTGCCACAAATATCCTCCGTGATTACGGGAAGATGTACAGTCAGTCTCTTTTCATTGGCAGTGAAATAAGCATACAAAACGTGCTTGAATAGCATTGTTCATTGGTGCAGCATTGTTTTCTCAGGGATGTCATGCCAAATTTTCTTTCTTCAGATTGTCCTTATATGAACCTGTAAATCTTTTCTTTCTAAATGATGGAAAGTTCCAGATATACCTGTAAAATCCTTTGGCTCTCCTTAGGGTATTCACATCCACTACACACAATAATGATAAAAATAAAAAGAAATACGTCATCTCATGACCACATGTAGTCACACAAACTGCTGTTGTGAGTCACTGGTAATTTACAGTGGATTCCCTACCCTTTTCATTTATCTTCAGAAATGCCCTGGTTTATGACCTGGCAATATCACAAGCTGCTATAATCTGATTGAATATTTCACTGGTAAAATCATCTAAGACCATCACACTTGATCCTGAGGTGTGCAAGAGATGTTACCTTTGACAAAAGCTGCAAAGCCCTTTGAATAACTAGTAGATTTAGTTATGAAAAAGCGACTGAACCAGAGACTGAACCAAAGTTTCAAATTTCAACTTGAAAGTTGAAATCAACTGGAAGGAGAGAAGCTGGACCACAGGTGTAAATGAGAAGGCAGTGCCAGCTCCCAGCCAGAGGCTCATCTTTAACTCAGAAGGGGTTTCGAGAGCAGCGGGCAGGCTGTTTCCATTCATCATGATATTTCCATAATGAATTACATGGAAAACACAACAACAAAAAATATTAATTCAGTTCTTTCAGTAGTATTTTTTCCTTTGAGTAGCAATCAGTAATATTTCTTTCAGTATGCCTTAAATTTATCCATACTCCATAGTCTTACTATAGCTGTCATATTGGCACAGCACCAGCTGGATGGTGCAGGATAGACAAACCAGGAAAGCTCTTCTCTGCAAATATCTTTCAGGAGTCGTTAGTATTTCTCTTCTCTCCATTTGTGCTTTATGACTGTTAACTCCTCTGGCACCACTGCAGGGCAGGAAATCATTGCCCTTCGCATGGAAATAGAGGAATGAAGTGGATTATGTGATTTGCCCAAAGCTACAAAGAGAATCACCATCAGAACCAAAATGAGAATTGATGGTTTACTTCAGTGCTTTGTCCTGTAATCCAATTAGCAGAGCAACCTCTTTCCCCCTCATCTTCTGCTGTTTTCCTGCACCTGAGAATGGCACTTACTTCAACAATGCTTGCTATTTGAAACTGCATTTTGCTGTTAAGGTTGATTTCCCCTCAAGAGGATAAGTCCTACCAATACATTTTTACATCTAAGAGAAAAAATAAAATATACCTCTGAATAAAAGCGATGTAACAATGCACTTTAACTAATGTGAATCCGACATTTCGTGATGTTTCAGCAACAAGCTGATGCAGGCAACAGCATTCTTTATGCCACCTTGTGGTCAGAGACCATCAAATGCCAAGCTCAAAACCAGCATGCGACTCATCAAAGGCACCTCTGCAAATTTAGCTTCTGCTCTGATGATGACTTCCGAGCTGTTTATGTTTTCCTTTCTTCTACCATTCCTGTTCCTTGTCTTTCACTTGGATGACTGTGAGATGGGCTGCTAAAACTTTGCAAAGCTTCAGTAAAAAGTGACCTGAAAACAGGCTTAAGTACATGGATATTCTCAGGAGCATTCCCAACTTACAGAAATGCCACACTTCCATGGAATAGGGGATGCACTTTCTCCACTGCTTGGAGAAGGAGACTGACAAAACAACCAAATAAATAAAAGTAGCTTCTATATACAGAAGATTAATCACTTGTGTTCCTGAGACGATTGATGTGAATGGGTAACTTGGATAATGGAGACTACCAAGGTGACTTATATTGCCTTCTTACTGTCTTTAGAAATGAACAAAGACAGAATTTTTTTTTCTGCATAATGAATTAAGGGTTTCCTCCAGCTATGCTGTGTAGCGCTCTGACAGGTTCTGCTCCATGGCCTTGTGCACTGACTGCTCCTCAGGGCTGAGGCCTTCCTGTGAGGACAAGCAACACAATGGCAGGACCTCAGGAAATCGATCAGTCTTTTTGGATTCACCTCTGGAACAACATAGGGAGGGACCAATTTCTGCATGTGGCCACATTCTCGCAAAAGAGCAATCAAAAGAAATGCCACTGTAGCAAGGGAAATACAGAACTTTAATTAAAAAGCCCGACAGTACCATCAGCTGTGCTGACATTTTTCCTGCTTTTCAGTGGAAATATCATTAACTGCCTTCTTTAACAATAAGCCCATTTTTTGAACTGTGGGAAGAAACTATAAAGTTGATGTGGCTAAAAAAGATCAGCTCAACAGCCAGATGCCATGGTCACATAGCCGTGTTTGCAAGGCAGTTAAAATGCCTTTAAGCTGATACATTTCAACTGAGAATTATTGAAAGAATAGACATGATAATTCCTAATGCATATAGGGTTTAAGACGTGAAGAGCATGTTAATTTTCCACAATTTACATTAGTGTTACATAAAATGTACATTACTGTCTGCTAAGATCAGCCAGCTGAAGACAGCATCTCACCAGACTCGGTCAACATTGTGTCATATTTTGACTGTACACATACTAACACATTTGGTAAAGATATAACAACTTGACAAGAAAAGTTTCCTTGTTTAGATTGGACAGCCTTTAAAATCTTTCATTACACCCTGCAGCTCTAGCTGCCAGTGCCAAGGCTTTGGTACGTGAGCAGCCCAAAGCAGTTCAACGTGTTGGGCACAGGCTGTGGGTAGATCTTTCAGTGGATGTCCTCGGCCAGGTCCAGATAAGGCTCACAGACTGTCCCCCCTGGCTTTGGCAGCAGGGCAGGTTTCTGCTTCCATCCTCTGGACCCAGCTGAGCCAAACCTAACTCACCCCAATTTTTCCCCCCATCTCTCACTCAGGTAGGGCTCCCCACTCCCTCGCAGGCACAACAAACCCAAGCAAATGAGAGATCTGTCATTCCCCCTGCCTAGGTCAACCTGGTCCATTTTGACTTAAACAGGCCAGGAGATGGACACTGGAGAGCCCAAAAATCTTGATGCTATGCTAATGAGGCCAGTGTGGGCAGGCAGGTGGTAGCCTCTCCAGCTGTTACCTCCTGAGTGGTGGAACATCATGTCTGCACCTTATTCAAGCTCAAGAGGGTCTGGGATGGCTCTGCCAGCAGAGTTGTGAGGGCAGTAATCTCCAGCAGCTTGGCTTGTAATCTTCATCTGGGATGGCTCCCTACAAAATGAACATCTGTCTGCAGCCTAAAGATATGTTTCAAAACTGATTTAATTAGACCAATGCAAGCACCCATCTGGATACTCTTAGCACTTTGGCTCCCATTCACCTAGCAAACAATGGCAGTGGATGAAAATTCTTATCACCTGCCCATGTTGCAAAGTGGCCAGAAGGGAATAAGGATGTATCAGCCACTCTTGAGTGGCATCCTTAACTTATGATGAAAAATTTTGGTGAACCCCAATGAGGTTATTTAAGAAGGTGCTTTCCACTGAGGTCTGCTGGGCACAGTGGCTACAGGCACAGCAGATGGACCATCTGACCATGGCAATGCAAAGATCCATGTCATAGCTGGAACAGCTGAGTTAGTGGATTCACTGAGTGCAGAAGTAGTTTATACTGCATTATGCCCTGGTCAGTTACTCACCATGTGGGAATGCTTCCCTCCCTTACCCAGCTGGCTGTTGCGTTCCCCTACTACTGGATCACAAAGCATGCAGATGCTCCCCATCCATTTTAATACACAGTCAGATGGGCTAAAGAGCCTGTAGGAGAGGCTGATCCACAAAGAAAGAGAGCCCAAAGGAATGATGGAAACAAACTGCAGACGGATAGTTCCGTATTAAATTGGTGCACACATTTCTGCAGCAAGTGCCTGACTATAGTTTTTATAGCTCCTTATTCCAGCTTAGGCCACATAAGAATAAATTGATTGATTCTAGTTCAATTAAGGCATCCACTGAGGACCTGGCATTTATTTAACTACATTATCTGAAAATAAATCAATGAAGTTTATGCATAAATGTTAGAAAAGCATATCATACAGATTAAATGAGAAAAAATCATTTTGACAACTGAGAGCACCATCATTTTTCAGTACCATTTGGAAGCTGCAGATAATCCATGTCTCTAACAGATTTTTTTAAAACCTTTAATAAAAAACACCCTAGAATTTAAATTGCTTTCACTTCACCTCATGCTTACTACCCACTATTAAAATTCTTTTTAAGGAAAACAATTGGAATTTTAACTAGTTACAGATGGTAGAGATAAAAATGGTCCTTTGAAATCTGTGTCTGAAATAGGATTTGTAGGGAAAGTACTGTTTAGGTTTGCTAATGTTATCCAGGCTGATTATTTGTAAACAAGAATCAAAGGTCTACAAGTTTTTGCCTGTGGTAAAAGTAAATCAAAAGAATGAGAGAAGACTGGGAGCTTTAGAACCCACTTGTAGCTGAAGCTGCTTTATCTAATAACAGCAACTTTGACAGTTGCACTTCAAAAAAAATATTGGTTGTATTTATGAAGAAAACAGTGCTGCTAACTGGTATCAACCTCTGGTTCTATTCTCTGGCTACCTCTGTTTAATAAAGTTGCACAAAACCCAGAAGCTATGCCCATTTGTTGCTTTGAAATGGTAGAGTCATTATTGCTCTGCACTTGCTGCGAGGAGCAGGCCTTGGCTGTCCATCCAGCTCCACTGTCAGCGATTTTCACCTCCAGGCTCCCCTGGCTTCTGTATGGCATTCACCAATAGGGCAAAACTAGGAAAGCTTGGAGTGGAAAAAAATACAGAAAAAAAACCTGATGAAACTCCAAAGCAGAACAATCTCTTTACTTAATGGGATTCTTGTTTTTGCCAAAACACTACTTTTTCTAACACACTGTGAGTCATTATTGCCCTCTCTGCAGTTGAGGGCCTCTGGAGAGGAACTTATTTTGACTATGATTACTTCTGCACAAGTGGTACCACCTGCACAGAATCTCCATTTCCATGGTCTGCAAGACAGGATTAGTCTGTAAAAGTCCATAAATGAGGAGAGAGCACAGCCAGCGCGTTGGGGCTTGGGGCTATACTGTGCACACTGTGGCTTTCCAACAGATTCATCCTCTGTAACTGTTGGCATGCTGCATCCCTATTGTGGGCTGAAGACAAACCTCAAAGAGAGAGAAAGGACTGTGATATCTAGGCTCATCACAGCATGAATATTCACAATAGCAAATGGTCTACTTTGGCTAAATTTCTGGCAAGAAAAAGAGTTCCACATCTGAGATTTCCATTTAAGGACTTCTCTCTTTCAGCTTGGCCAGCTGTAGTGTCACTCAGGGTGGACAAAGCTTTTCACTGACACAGGCAGTCAGCCTGCAAACACCTCTCTGCTGCTCTCTGGACCACTGCCCTTTTCTCTCTGTCCCATGAGGACATGATGACAATCTGGAGGAACATACAAAAGCACACCAATACAGCCCTCACAGCTGCTCAGCCCTGTATGCTGATACATCACTCCTTCATTCTCACCTTCATCCTCAGTGTCTGGCTATTAATGAGAACAGCTAGAGCATTCCGTATCCCAGTAGACTGGGGACAATGGGAAAATGCATTTTTCTACCATATGTCTGCTGGGAGCAGGACAGATTTTGATCTTTGGGCTCCTGATGCTGCAAGAGCAGAGAAGAGAGCTGCTCAGCAAAGCCTGGAGCCCAGCAAGGAGAGGGAGCACAGGAGGAGGATGAGGAGGGCAACCCTGACAGGGATGGTGAATGCCATCACCCCATAACCTCTCCAGTGCTGTGTCTGTGAGGACACAGTCATCAGTAACATCGCTGCTTCCAGCTAGATACTTACAGAGAGCAAAGCAAGGATTGGCATAATTTTACATTGTGTGGTTAAAACATAAAAATAATCAAACTTCATTTTGAATAACAATGACACACATCTGTATTAAGAAACTGTAACTATTTTGTTAGAAGTATGCCAACAAAAGCAGTATTTTAAAGTATCTGGAGAACTGTCCTTACGGCTGTTTGCAGCAAGCACATGAGAGTTTACACAGCTTTGATAGATTCAGACTGGTGTTGTTCTTTTCTATAAGGGCCACTGATGTCTCCTGGAAAACATTATATTTGAGTTTTACTACTTTTCTTAGATTTAAGTACTGCAGAATGACAATCGCTGCAGCAGGGAGATCTGTCCCATGTTGCACATCTTTGGCAGAGGCAAAATAACAGTCTCAGACAGCTGCATTTTTGCAGCTGCACTTCTGCACCTTTGCTAGAGACAGGGAGTCTACATTGATCCAAGCACATGGCATGAAACAGTGAAGGTGCTAGACCTGCTGGACTTACATGTCTTTCAAAATCTTGATTACTAATCATAATACACCAGAGGAAAACAGCAGATGATTCTGACAATTCATCTGACCACTTAACTGATAAAATTCTTAATTGTAAATTCAAGTTATTCAACAGAAATATTTGTGGCTACCATAAGGAGTCTAAAGTTACTGCTTTTCTGAGAAAGATAGTATATTAAAGAGCAGGTTAATCACTGCCTGTTTCAATGCAAAAAAAAAAAAGAAAAATAGGGATCCAATGAGATTATCATTTTAAAAGATCTAAGAAAGACAAAAAGGTTGAAGGGAGACAAATGTGTTCTGTGTGTAATTAACAAACAAATTTACTGATGTGGAAATCCAGAGTTTAAACCGGTTCCAAGTTTATGGATAAAGAGTCCAGCAAGGCTGACAGAAAGCAAGGATTCAGAAAATATCTCCAGTTCACAGGAGCTTAGCCGCATACCGGAAGTAGGAAGACAGCCCCTGGGCAAGGATCACCATATGCTTCCCACATCCTCAGGAAGGAGAGCAAGAGCCTGCTGCAGGGCTGCCAGGGAGCAAAGGCACTGGGCTAGAAGGGGTTTTGATCATATTTAGCAGAGTCATTCAGATGTAACATTAATCCAAAAAAAGAGACATAATGAAATGTCTGTTATGGATGACTTCATAATTGCCCCAAGAGAACAAACTGGGACACCAATTAATTTTATGGAGAACAGCAGAGGCTTATGAACTTCTGCAGAGACCTACTTTCATGCATTAATAAAACAAATAAAAGAAATAAAATCTGAAAGAGAGAAGATGCATCAATAAAATTGTCTCCAAATTGTGTTTCCACATTTTCCCCCATAAGCTGATAAGTTCACAAAATTTTTTTAACTTTATAGTGTATGTGTACACACATATATACATACATGCATTTAAACTTTCCCAAAGAGCGAGGAAAACAGCAGCCTCACAACAAATCACAGCATCTCACAGAAAAAAAAATGGAAATTCTAAGCAGGAAAGACATGACATTTGAGTACAAGAGGCTTTTCAGCTGCAATTATCCTTTTCAAGATATAATGTGTATTTTAAGCCATAAACAAAATCACAAATACCAAAACAGTACTTTACGTAATGCCCAATGAAGATATCTATCACAAAGATAAAAAGAACAAAACAGTTTATTACATGCTAGCTTACTGCTGTTTATCAGCTAGAAACAAATCTAAGTAGATCAACCGAGGACATCAGAGAATAGATCTGCATTAAAGGAAATTAACTCCATTAGTCAAAGTCAAATAGCAAAACAAAAAACCTTTAGTAAATAGATTTGACATTAAATGCATCCACCATGCTCCAGAGCCTTAAAGAAAAGCTAAGTGAAAATCAGAACACCTTTGGCAGGCTGAGATTAGGCCAAATTTAAGTGAAAATGAAATGAAATTGGTTGCCAAACACTCCATGACCTTATGAACACCCAGAAATGCTGACTTATGTCCTGAGAGGACCCTGAAGAGGTCACTGTGGAGAACCATGCACATGCAGAGTAAAGTCAAGACAAAACCCACCCTCAGCAGGCAAAGGATTCCCTTCCTACTAGCAAGTGTCAAACCAACTGGTAGCAGCACTTTCTTCGTGCCATCCCCTTGAGGGGACCCAGGGAAACAGGCAGATAGGATGAATGACAAAAAAACAGGAAAGTTAATGCTACAGGAACTTAAGAAAGAGCGTGCCTTCAAAGCCATGTATAAATATGAGGCACCTGGTCTCAATCTCCCATGAGATAATTGATTTGAAATACAAAATGGTCATTCCCAGTTACTTAGAAAAAGCAGAATCTGAAAATTGCTTTTGAAATAACCTGATTTTACATCAGCAGAACAATACTATCTCTGTTATTATTGATGTTGTTGTTTTACTGCTAAAAAAAACAGAAGCACATAGGACTAAATAATTGCCACAGAATATATGTGCATATGATCAAGGAATATACCTCCTGAAAAAAAATACTCTGTGCCGTGTTTTCTTTTTTCCTCTCTGTGAAACTGATCAACACCTTTAATAGTAAGGAGATGGGCATTTGATTTCAGTATGTACAGAATCTGGCTGACAAATGATAACGTATGTCAAATTGAAGTTACCATTTCACAGTAAAATTCTCGTCCTTCCCTTCCCTTCCCTTCCCTTCCCTTCCCTTCCCTTCCCTTCCCTTCCCTTCTCCTTTTTTCTCTTCTCCTTTTTTCTCTTTTCACTTTGCCCCATCTTTTCAGTATCTTATACATGTTAAATTCTTTTTAAAGATTTCTTAGAATATATTGTAATTAGTATCTATAGTAGGATATAGTAAGTTGTCACAACAGATTAATAGGCTCATGCTCTATACAACAGCATGAGTTTGTCCCTTTCAAGGTCCAAGCACAATATAAAAACATACAAATGAAACAACACATTTTTTCTTCATAAGATTTCTTTGTGGAGACTTGAAGCTGTCTTCCTGAAATGTCCAAGTCAGAAATACAAAGGGAAAAAGATTAGTCGGTGTTAGCAATTCAATAAGCAAAAAGCTCCTGTAATAGATTTTGGCTTTTTCAATGTGTTCTAAAAACAACCCAAACATTTCTTCACATCAAGAAGTTTGACATCTCCACAACACACAGAAGTTTGTACATTTAAAAAATAATTTAGACTGAGATTCTGCAAATCCAAACATTCTACCACTGAAATGTTTCTTATCAGGAGGCTGGTGAAAGAGAGCAAATCTTGAAGGGCAAGAATTGGCCCTGCAGCTCAGTGAATGCCGCAGCAGGGAGAGAGTAGTAAGGATCCATATGGAATTAAATAGATCTTTGTAAGCCTTGTGCTGCAAATTGTTATTTCCATATGTGTAGAGCGGACGCAAGCTGCCAGATCGGGATCATAATGCTTTTTTTTTCCTCTTTCAATCAGTATCAACTGCTAGAGCCACGAGGGCATTAATTGAATGGGTTGTTCCCACCCTGCAAAGGCCCTAGACACCATTTCAGTCTAGCTGACCTCTACCCATGGGCTGATGACTTGGCCTCAGCCCATCCCACAGATGTTCCTAGTGCCCAGAGCTGGGGGTGCCCCTGTTGCCCCTCACTGCCCCTCTCCCTGCTGGGTTTGTGGGATGGGCACGGTCCCACCCTGCCACCCCACAGGGGCCGTGCCATGCCCAGACCCAGGGAGCAGCCAGCTCTTGTGTGATGTGCACACCTACACAAAATGTGAAGCTACAGAAAATCGAGTCCATAAACTAGAAATGCAAGCACTGCGTGGGTGCCTGCTGGGTGTATAAGCTGGGCTGGCAGAGGGTCAGCTTGGTTGGAGCTGGCATTTCTGAGAGGCATGATGGGGAGCATGAAGTATTATCCTGTCTTTTTTTCCTACAGAAACACAAGTCCTTTTTTCAATGGATTACACTATAAAGAATTTAAATTTTATCTTATTTCAGTGCTCCAGACTGTTTGGAACTGTCTAACATGTATGCCCTTCCGTCTCACAGACAGAGGTTAATCTCATTGAAAATCAAGTTGTTATTTACAGATTTGATTTAATCAGGCAGAAGCATAATTAAAAATGTGCTATTACCCAAAAACAGACATTACATAAATTTCATTCCATTTTTCACTCTTCCTGGCTCCTATCTCCAGAATCTGACATTAACCACAACAAACACAAAAGTGGATAAAGCAAGCCAAATTCCACTTTCTCTATTCCAGTGTAAATATAGGAGTAATGCTGTTGAAGTAATCACTTTGAGGTAGAATCACTCCATGAGACCAGGATTTTCTCTGAACAGCCACTAATTGTCTGGAAACTATGCTGATCTTGAGGCCAGATTTTTATCTTGTGCATTGACAAGTCTCATACAAGAGCACTGGCATGGAGGGGATCTCTGGGGCACACACAGTGGGACAGCCCAGCAGTCCCAGAGGCTGGGGACACCTGCAAACATGGTCCTTTATTAGAAGATGACACTCAGCTTGTGGCGTGTCATTCTGAAAAGCACGTAAGGCTTCAGAGCCCTGGTGAAGTTTTCAAAATGCATTAGAATCATAGAATCATAGAATCACTAAAGTTGGAAAAGACCTACAAGATCATCCAGTCCAACTGTCCACCTATCACCAATAGTTCTCACTAAACCATGTCTCTCAACACTATATCTAAACGTTTCATGAACACCTCCAGCATCGGTGACTCAACCACCTCCCTGGCAGCCCATTCCAGCGCCTGACCACTCTTTCAGAAAAGTAGTATTTCCTAATGTCCTAATCACCCCTGGCACAGCTTGAGGCCATTCCCTCTAGACCTATCACTAGTTACATGAGAGAAGAGGCCAACCCCCAGCTCACTGCAACCTCCCTTCAGGTAGTTATAGAGAGCGATAAGGTCTCCCCTGAGCCTCCTCTTCTCCAGACTGAACAATCTCAGCTCCCTCAGCTGCTCCTCATAAGGCCTGTGCTCCAAACCTCTCACCAGCTTTGATGCCCTTCTTTGGACACGCTCCAGGCACTTAATGCCTTTCTTGTAGTGAGGGGCCCAAGACTGAACACAGTACTTAAGGTGTGGCCTCATCAGTGCTGAGTACAGAGGGACAATTACTTCCCTACTCCTACTGGCAACACTGTTCCTGATACAAGCCAGGATGCCATTGGCCTTCTTGGCCACCTGGGCACACTGCTTGCTCATGTTCAGCTGAGCATCAGCCAATACCCACAGGTCCATTTCTTCCACACAGTCATCCAGCCACTCTGCCCCAAGCCTGTAGCATTGCCTGGGGTTGTTGTGGCCAAAGTGCAGGACCCGGCACTTGGTCTTGTTGAACTTCATCCCATCGGCCTCAGCCCAGCTATCCAACCTGTCCAGATCCCTCTGCAGGACCTTCCTACCCCAGGCAGATCAACAGTTCCTCCCAACTTGGTGTCATCTGCAAACTTACTGAGGGTGCACTCAATCCCCTTGACCAGGACATCAATAAAGAACAGGACAGGCCCTAGCACCGACCCCTAGGGAACACCGCTTGTGACCGGTCGCCAGCTGGATTTAACTCCATTAATCACCACTCTCTGGGCCCAGCCCTCCAGCCAGTTCTTCACACAGCAAAGAGTGTACCTGTCCAAGCCACGGGCTGCCAGCTTCTCTAGGAGAATACTGTGGGAGACAGTGTCAAAGGCTTTGCTGAAGTCTAGGTAGACTACAACAACAGCCTTTCCCTCATCAACCAGGATGGTCACTTGGACGTAGGAGATGAGTTTGGTCAAGCAGGACATGCCTTTCATGAACCCATGCTGGCTGGGCCTTGATCCCCCAGCTGTCTTGCACGGGACGTGTGATCTCATAGAATCATAGAATCATAGAATCATAGAATCATAGAATCATAGAATGGCCCGGGTTGAAAAGGACCTCAAAGATCATCGAGTCTCAACCCCCTGCTAAGTGCAGGGTCGCCAACCACTAGATCAGGCTGCCCAGAGCCATGTCCAGTCTGGTCTTGAATGCCTCCAGAGACGGGGCATCCACAACCTCCCTGGGCAACCTGTTCCAGTGTGTCACCATCCTCTGTGTAAAAAACTTCCACCTAATATCTAACCTAAATCTCCCCTGTCTCAGCTTAAAACCATTCCCCCTTGTCCTATCGCTATCTACCCTCACAAACAATCAATTCCCCTCCTGTTTATACGCTCCCTTCAAGTATTGGAAGGCCACAATGAGGTCTTCCCGGAGCCTTCTCTTCTCCAAACTAAACAAGCCCAGTTCCCTCAATCTTTCCTCATAGGAGAGGTGCTCCAGCCCTCTGATCATCTTGGTGGCCCTCCTCTGAACTCTTTCCAAGAGCTCCACGTCCTTCTTGTGCTGGGGGCCCTAGGCCTTGACACAGTACTCCAGATGGGGCCTCACAAGAGCCGAGTAGAGGGGGACCACCACCTCCCTCTCCCTGCTGACCACTCCTCTTTTAATCTCAGTCAAGACGATCTGTTCCATAACCTTATCTGGCACTGAGTTCAGGCTGACAGGCCTGTAGTTCCCCAGATCCTCCTTACAACCCTTCTTGTATGCAGGAGTCACAACTGCAAACCATAAGCAACTGACCTAACTTCTCAGCTGTCAGCCAGGACAACTTCTGTCAATTTTATTTGCCACCTTGCATGTTCTGGTACAGTTCGTACCAGCCCTCATGGGAAAATTCCCCCCAGTCAAGGCAGACTATGTCACTGATAAATGCCTTTATCAGATTCTAGGGCATTTTTAGTAAAAATGACCTTGTAAATAATAAGAATGGCTGGATTTTAAGTGAGAGACTGAGAAATAAAATGACTCCCACTGCTTTGATATTTTGAAAATCAAACAAATTGAACTTCTGGTATTGACTATAAGCTCTTTATTTTTTGTGAAGACATTAATATATGGTTGAGGAATCTGACCACATTCAACATAGTTATGAGGGAGGCTGTTTAAACATGACTGAGTGCACACTGAAGCAAATGAGACCATTAAATGTCAGCACTGCTAATAAGGCCTTTATGGATTGTTTTCTCAGAAATATTTAGCTAATGTTCTTTTCCACTGGCTGATCCCTCTGGGCACCATCAGTCATTCTAGGACTAGGAATCACAAGTTCAGATGGCTCAGAAAGTTCTAGGTCACTCTCCCTCTCTTAAGGGAAACAAAGACAACGTAAAACTATGTGAAGATTGATGGCTGCATAGCTAACCCACAGAGTGTGGCAATGGCCAGCTGTGGACTTGCTGTGAACATCCCACAGCAGGGATGCAAGGTAGTGATGTGAGGTCTTAAGAGCCTCTGCTGTCTGAGAGGCACAGATGCAGTATCTCGTTCTGCACTACTAAGCCACTGTGATTTTGCAGATAAGAAAGGACCAAGAATATTAATATTTCTCATCTACACTTCCTTGCAAAAGGAAGTTAAGTATATCTTTCCATCCTACTCAGATACTTGTGCACATGTACTGGAAGTGAACTCAAAGCTAGCAGGGAAACATAAATGTAAGAATACAGCCAAGATAGATTGTGACTAATAATTACTGGCTTTTGACCCAGTTTTTATTCATAAAAGATTGATGGGAAATCTCTTATGATTGTTTCAGAACAATGCCAATTGGTAAATTTTAAAATTAAGATGTGCATAGCTGGATAAGGGAGGAAGATTAGATCATATACCAAGAAGTCTCAAGACTGGGAATTCGCTACAATTCCTTAATTCTTAAACTTAAAAAAAATGTTAATGAGTACAATCTGAGTATAGTGGTAATGCATTGAGATTTCCTAGAAACTTGATGATACAGATCCTCTGTCCAGCATGTAGCTTCAATAGGAATGTAATGTGTGGAGTATCTTTTCATGGTAGATCTGTCATGTCAACAGATCTGCAACAACATATCAGGATCAGAGTAACTTTTAGAATACTTTTCTGACATTAAAAGAATCAGATGATCTTTCATGTTCATGCACAAGGGCAATGACTATGCTGCTTGTTCAATATAAAAGGTGATGGAACAAATGCCTGTGCCACTCTTGCTTAGAAAAGCTGTTCCAGAAATCACTGCATATTAGAAGCAATGAGTGTGTCTATAGTCTTCCAGTGAAAGCTTTGGCATGCGCTCATGCTCTGATTTGGTACCTATTGAAAAGCCACTTTCTAAACTTGGAAGAACATTCTAATCCTTTGTTCATATCATTCTCTTTATTATCTTTGGTGCTGGCTTTAGTGAAGATAGAACAAGATTGTTGTTAACATGAATACCATCTGCTTGTTCTGATTTTTGCTATTTGGATAAAAAAATGAATTTCTCAAGTGTCATTTTTCCTTGAAGAAACATTATTTGGCACATATAAACAACATTGTTTCCTATTCCAACTTGCAGACAAAAGTGTACATTTTTGAAAAGGACAACTAGAAAAAAGAAGTCTAATTTATGATTCACTTCTCTGCCTAACATTTAACTCTATGTGATCAGGTATTGCTTTGGAATGTAGGGGACTCCTGAAAAAGAGATCTTGGAAGTCTTATTCCAACTTCTAGCTCCATGAGCCTTGGTGAACTGAAAACTCTGATTTTGGCCTCCTCATTCAGCCTGAAATTTCAAAAGCATGGCCTTAAGTTATCTTTAACCTTCAGACTAACAGTTTATCTTTTAGAGCAACCCCCAGGGAACAGGAGTCATGGGTTTAATGCTGTACATCCTCTCTTGGTCTTTGGTGATTCACACTTCCAAAAAGACCGCTGCAATGAAGTAGAGAGGCATCCTCCTCTCCTCCTTGTAAAACTGGATCGTTATGCATGAGGAAATGTAAGAGTCAGAAGTCAAGGCCAATACAGGTCCTGATTCTGTGGCCTAACATGTGGCTTCCCAAAGGTCATTTGTTTGGGGACCACTGTTGGAAGTAGCCTTCTGTATTCCCCCTAAGCCTAAACTCGGGACTTTGAACATCATCATCATCATCTTGAAATTTACTACCATTTTCTCCTAACCTCATCTCTATTACCCTTCCTACAGTCCCACCATTTTGGTTCACAGCTCCATCTTTCCTTAAGAACCCCCACCCCACTGCTGAAAACTCCTCCTATTCTTCATTTTCCAACACCTGTGTGCCTTTCCCTGGCCAAACGCACTCTGAAACCACCAAGTCCCTCTAAGGCACATCCTTATCCCAACAACCCTGTTCTCCCTACCTTCTCCAAATGAATTTTTCCCAGAGCCTTAGCTGGAACACCTGTCCCAGGCTAACTAATTTCCCGTAGGCACATGAGAAGAACAGCAGGGGAGGTATGGGAACTGGAGACAGCTTCACACATCAGTAGGTTACTGGCGAGCCGATGACAGGAGCAACTGCGTGACAGCTCTTGTCATGATTTGTCAAAGATCTTGGACAGGCAAAACCAGCAGTTGTGGACATTGTTTCTGCTTGGCTGATGCACAATACAGAGCGGGAACATTTAGCCTACTGCTTCAGGCTTTCATCTGGCAAAGGGTAGTCTTTGTTCCCATCCTTGATCCTCAGGTCGTATCTGCTTCTCATCCATCAGCTCTGTGTAAAATGCATAGGCAGTCTTAGGCTTCAGTTCCCGACAAGCTGCTTCCTCCTGGACATGTGCTTAAATTGTTCTCTGCAAACAGCTTTGCTGTCCCTGATTTAAGTCTCATGAAAATCCATGAGCTTTATTTGGGTACACCCAGTAGTATATCAGATCAAACACTGCTGTGAAGTTTGTGCTTATAGTTAACTACTGCCTTGGAGTCATCATTTGCTGTTCTCCTGTAATGCTGCACATTCATATGTTAATTCACTCTTGGAAGCTGTTGTGCCTGCCTGTACTGTAAGCCTTTATCAAATGACAGCAAAATTAATAGTTTGGTTTCTGCCAATTTGATATAAGATGTTTAATATGAAAAGCAGAATATAAATCACTGAAGATAATTTTGGAGCATCACTTACTTCTCTTCAATAATCTTTTCATTCTTTTTTCTTCATTGCTATCAATATCAAGATGCAGCCTCTCATTTCCTACTCTTGGTAAAGAGTGTGGATGTGGATGTGCTGGTCTTTTTCCCTGCTGAATAGTTCTGGTCATGCCATATATCACAGCAAGGCCATGGAAATAACATGAACTTCGGGTAAATATGTTCGTTTGGGTTTTCAAATCAATCGGTCAAAGCCAATCATATAGCAGAGGAAGGAATGAAAAGAAGGATTTCTATATTGATTCATTTTGTAATTTAATTATGAGTTTGAGAATGAACCTGATTTTCTCTGTAAAAAAAGGTTTATGGTATTTCACGGATATTTTTTTGAATCCTTGACCGCATTTCTTCTCTTTCTCCCCACAGAAACCAGTGGACTCTGATTTGCTTCTGTTCTGTAAGTTGGCTCTGAAGGAATGGAACTCCAACAAAACCCCTCGCAGACATGTTCTGAGAGTCCAGAAATGAATTAGAGGAAACAACTTGACTCATGACACCTCACCTGACTCATGACTGAATCTTGGCTAATGCAACGCTAATTTCAAACACCTTTGTATATCAGGTACTGCAACTCCTCAACACATTCCTGTTTGTGCAGTGTTTTTTCTTTAGCCCCTCAGTATATACTATGCAACAGAGAAAGCCAGTTTACACTGAATTGTTTATGAAGACATCCAATTTTCTTGCAAGATATTGTGCTGTAGCTCATTTTACATGGCAATTCAGGCCAAGCTTAAAAAGAAAGCCCTGTTAGCACCAGATCCATAGGATGGTGGTCTGTTCCCACCTGGCCCGTTACAGCAAAGTAACGGTGCTGTGGTCACCAGGGTGTACCACCAAGCATTGAAGCTGTAATTGTCTTACTGGTGTCCCTTCTCCAAACTTGGCAAGTTCCTGCTACGGTTAGTCAGGATGGAGATTCATTTACAAGAATAAGGGCTTCAAAATGAAGTAAAGGTGCGTGCTTTTTGTTCACTAGAAAACACTGCTACCACTGTCCATCTGAATGGAATCAGGGTATCATCATATACATAAAGTCTTCTCCATATGCACTTTTTCCAGATTCAACGATGTTTGTGTTGCTGTACATTACAAGTTTTGCCATCTACACCAGTGAACAACCTCTTCAAAACCAGTTCAAAGGAGAGAACTACTATACCAGATACATCTGCAGTATCCCTGGGTTGCCAGGCCCTGTGGGCCCCCCCGGAGCTAACGGAGCCCCAGGGCCGCATGGACGCATTGGTCTTCCAGGAAGAGATGGCAGAGATGGCAGGAAGGGTGAAAAAGGTGAAAAGGGGAGCGCAGGTATTGAATACTTGTGTCAACTAACACAGTAGTGCATCAAAATAAGAGCTTTCATCATCACTGTTACACATACGTATACATATGATGAACATGTGTGTATGTGCCTGTGTGGGCTTAGTGTGATGCATGTATATATGGTGAGAGAAAGAAAATATTCAGATATATTTTAGATATGTCTAATATGCATATAGTTAAACGTGTGCAAATAAATGTAATCGCACAGCCTTCCTGTGCGCAGGTGCTAAACAAAAAGGGGACAATGTGTGGCAGCACTGGTGTCAAATAATTAGTCTCATTCGTGCTGTTAGCCAGGAATCAAAGATTAACAGGTTTGTAGGTACAGAATAAAACCACTCAAATAGTAAGTATTATTTAGTGCATTGGCATCACTGTATAGGTAACCATGCTGCTGTCCTTCACACCAGCAGCACCCATGTCTCTGTCAGCAATGGATAGTTCTTCAGTGTTTAATCAAGGCGTATGAAGAAAACTAGGAATACAGAAACAAAGGACTTGCAGGCTGTGTAGACTACTGCTCTGTTCCAACTCGCTGTTCTTTTCACAACTTTCTTAGAAGATGTTGAAAGTATTTTTGAAGTATTTTGAAATTCTGACCTTGCTTTTCTTGTCTGTTCAGATATACTCAGTAGCCTACACAATCGTTTACTGAGATGATGAGTGCAATGATTAACTAACTTAAAATATTTTTGAAGGTTTAAGAGGAAAAACTGGGCCATTAGGACCAACCGGAGAGAAAGGAGACCAAGGTCAGTCTGGGAAAAAAGGACCTGGAGGACTGATTGGTGCCAAGGGTGAAGTAGGTCCAGCTGGACCACCTGGACCTAAGGGAGATAAAGGAGACCGAGGAGAGCCAGGTGCACCAGGGGTCTGTAAGTGTGGGAAGATAGTGCTGAAGTCTGCCTTTTCTGTTGGCATCACCACCAGCTACCCTGAGGAAAGACTACCAATTGTATTCAATAAAGTCCTCTTCAACGAGGGTGAACATTATAACCCCTCCACAGGGAAGTTTATTTGTGCCATCCCAGGGATTTATTATTTTTCTTATGACATCACTTTGGCAAATAAGCACCTTGCAATTGGGCTGGTTCACAACGGGAAGTACCGGATAAAGACGTTTGATGCAAACACAGGAAACCACGACGTAGCTTCTGGATCCACTGTGATCTACCTTCAGCCAGAAGATGAAGTATGGCTTGAGATCTTCTATGCTGACCAAAACGGTCTCTTTTCAGACCCAACATGGGCAGATAGCTTGTTTTCTGGATTTCTCTTATATGTTGATACAGATTATCTTGATGCTTTGTCAGACGAAGATGAGCTCTGAAGCAGATGATGTCAAATCACAGCCAAACGAGACAATCTAGCAGATAACTTTATCTAGCTGTGTGTGGGACACAAAGTTGAAAGTGAATAAGCTGAGAATTTATTTTTGCTTTGACAGGAACCAAATCTGAGTTCAGATAGAGATTTCTAGAATCAAATCTGGATTCTTTACCAAACAACAGGGATATCAAAAGGAACTATAATTAACAAAAGACTGCATCGCTCCAGGACGGACTCCTCATGGAAGTTATGTTTACGATACTATTTAAACAAATTTAAGATACTGTACATTGGATTTTATATAAAATATATTAAGTTACAAAGTAGAATTGATATTTTGTATATGATATTAAAGAAAAATCGAACAATTGACGGCAATATTGTCCTTGGTCATTATGAGACAGGTGATACATGAAAACCAAATAAAATTGTTTTCTTTTTAAAGAAAGGAATAAAATAAAGATGTCTGCTGAACAGGTCACAAGCATGTTCTCATCTGATATTTACACCAACAAAAGATATTTGTAAGCAATTAACCTCCTAATATTTCATGAAAATTTGTACCAGCTGAGGACAGTCCAAATGCAGTCCAGAAAGAACAGAATAAAGATATTAAACATATAAAATAATTGAAAGTTGACTGAGCTGAAAAGTTGAGGTTACAGAATCAGTATTCAACTGAGTATTTTCAACGTAATGCTAAGTGGGCTTGCTATTATTGCAATGTTATTCCATATCTTTGTCAAAAATGTGGAGGAAAATATAAACCTTCTGCTGAAAAAAAAAAAAAAGATGCCAAAAAACTGATAGAACAGTAACCAGTAAGGAGAATAAATTACATGGAACAAATTGAATTGCATCACTTAAGCAGACTTACTTGTACTCTACTATGGCCAAATGCAATAAAATAAATGTAGGTCACATATGAGATTGAAGACTGAACTCAGGAAATTGGTGAACTTGGAAAAGATACAGGGGACATTATGGATAATCAGCATATAGGTCATAGGAGTAGGCTGTTGCCACAGTGCTTTGGAGGCATGATTGGTGGAAATTCAAGTAATGAGTAGTATTCATAACGATATAATAATTTATAACGAGTAGTATTACTTATGAAACTGCTACTTATATTCATGTTTCAAAAACATACTAGAAAATTGAAAAAAAAAAAGGTTGCAGCTTTACTAATGAAGACTACTCTGTAAATGTAACAAGGCCAATTTATTTTTCTCGTCAGTGGAATGGTTAAGAAGTGATTTGCATGATTTCTGGTAGTAGTTGTCACTTCATTCTATCAGATAAGGGCATGGCAAGATCCACCACTGAGAGACTATTAATTCCCACTGGAAATGAAGAACACATTTTACAAATGGTAGTAATCGATCACTGTGAAAATTGGCTAGGAGTATCATGCGTTCTTCAGCATTTAACACCTTGTAAGTCAAGACTGGCCATCTATAACTGCATGTTTAGAGATGTACTTACTTTGCAAGAAATGACAATCTTGTTTTATTAGTCCCAGATTTACAGAACTCTGTTATTTCTAACAGTTATGCAAATAGCTTTCAATGCACTACAGTTACATATGGAATATCAACCTATGCACCCTGCATCTAATCCCTTATTTTCCTATGCAATAACATGCACGCCTTTGAGTACACGGTTGTTACTTTATGTAGTGAACAGGTGCAAAGTTCTGCTAGCAAATCAAACTGGCAATGCCTGTACAACCCTCATTTTACTTGACAGTGTGGTAGAAGATGAAAGTGGGTATTTTTCCAACTTGACATCTAATTTATTAGTGTTATACATGTGCTGTTTCTTGTGGAAAATATGGAAGAGAATATTTACGGCCTTGGTTTATCACTGCACTGTACAATCATTTATACATCTGCAAGTCAAGCACAAAATGAGTGTAAAATGCTGCCCAATCATCATTTTTACAGCAATGATTTATGCCAGTTCCTCACAGACAGCACTGATGAAACAAGGCACAGACAACAGCTCTCAGCAGCACGCAGTGCCATCCACAGTGATATTCCACAGGATAGAACAGACAATCACTGTGTGCATATAACGTCCAGGACACGTAATTCAACAGAAACAGGATTGGAGCTGTAATATGCATTATGAAAAAAGAGCAACTAATGAAAGTATTTCATTACATGTTTAATTTACCAAACTAATATGGGAATAGTTCTACAACATTTCACTTGATAGAAAGTTTATATTAGGAGTTGTAAATTATTTTTATTATGGTAAAACTTACAGATATTTCACATCTTCAAAATTAAAAAAATTCCTATAAACCATCCTTATGACAGCAATAAACCATCCATATGACAGTATGACAGATGTTCTTCAGGCTGTACAGAAACATATTTGGTGGTTATAATAAATCTGGAAATTTTCAGACAAAACAAAGTTTTCACCATTGAATAGAGAACGAATACAGCATTAAAATGAAAAGTTACTGGTTGCAATCCTAGCTAAGAGCAAGCTGCTTCCCTGTGATACAAAAATGAATGAAATATAAAAGATATATTTCAACCATACCTATGTTGAAAATGACATCATGAGTATAAGTAAACCAAGAGTTATTGCCTCCCTCTGCTTAATAATTTTAAATTTATGTTTGTACAGTCGTAGAAAAGTCATTTTAGCTTCCCAAAGTTTCCCCGTTTGGATTACACAGCTACTTGAACAGTCTAATATTTTGGCATAAACTGTTAAAAACAAGTAATTCTGCTGAATTATACCCAGAGGTTTTTGCTAGAAGTTTCTTATTACATGTATGGACAACGTATGTACACAAGTACCATGAGTCCCTGACCTTATTCAGGATCTCAAGACATTTTCCTAAAGTAAATCATAGTTATTATTGCTATTTTACTTGAAAATAGATCAACTTTGATGACATGATGTTTCATTAGACATATTCCCTCTGTCTAAATTTGAATTTATAGTGAAAATATCTTGGGCTGAAGTCTTCTCACTGTTTATGCTATCAGGCAAGGGGATAGGTTGGGTTGGTTTCAAGATGTTGTAGGATACAAAGACCAGAGTCTCTTTAGGATTAGCTGAAGTTAATCAGATTTCTACACAGTGTATGTGCCGTAGTGGAGCATGAAGTTAGGCATCTGCACTACATTTGTCATCTAAACTTTGTCTACAAACAGCAGAGAAAAAAAAGTATCACCAGGAGAAACTCCCAGCATGTCTTTGCTGTACCACAATCTCTTGTGCTTTCTGAAGTAGGATGCAAGAACTCATACAAACCTGATACCACTCGGAAGCTTTCCATCTCAGAGATTCACAATTAAAAAAACCATATATATTTACTTAGGATATATGTATGTAGATATACATAAATAAAAATAAAGTTGTTTGAAATAAAATAGCCCCCTCAATCTTTTAATCTCTCAAGCTTTCTTTATACCTGATAGAGTGATAAGAAAGAAGTCAGCCCCATGTTGATAAGCACTTTTAACCTAGATAACTAATTAAACATTATAGTCACACTGAAAACTTCATCTTTAAACTTATATATCTTTCTTTGAATCAATACCTTCACTTTCTTCACTACTGCTTTTCATATCCGCATGATTTATGCTGCCATAATGTTTTTCAGATGCAGTAAGTATAACTAGTCATAAAGAATTTTTCACTGTGCTCACTGCAGAGGAAAAAGTTACTAATAGGTATCAGGACTGAAAGTATTATCTACATTCTTCAAAGCTACATAAATCTGCCTAACAGCATTTATGCATTTTGGTGATGGGCAAAGATACAAAAATCTGAAAAGCACCTCATTTTGTTCCCTACTGAGTATGTTTCTATAGTTGGTGCAGTTCATCTAATACTTTATTTACCTTCCATGAGTCACCTGCTAGGTTATTATTTACCGAACACAGTTTCACATTTACCAAAATATTCCCTTTTCAGTAATCAGTTTAATTTATCCATTGGCACGTATTTCATACTCAGGATAACTGTAATGATGTACCAGGCAATTTAGCCAGCAGGAACTTAAGTTTTATGCAGAAGCATGGCTTATTTAATATATGTATTTCAGTAGGTGATGAATCCCATCCAAGAAATAATACACGAGAGCAGCAGAAGATAAATAGAGTTGAGAAAACAATGTATCACAGGGGCTGATGGTAGTTCACCTGCTCAGCTGCGCTGGTGCTGTTTCATGCAATAGGTATATCTTTCTCAATGAGTAATACATTGCTTTCAAGAAGCAATTTATTCACTTCAGTACAAAGCATTTAGATTTCAGCTTACAGAGCATTTAGAGGTTATATTCTTTTCCACATCACTCCTAACCTCAGCAGTCCACATAGAGGTTATGTCAGTATTTCTGAATTTCAGAGGCCTGATTTGTCCCCACGCTGGCGTGGACAAAGTTCCAAGCACTTGGACAAAAATCTCAGTATTCTCAGTGATGCTTTGTTTTACCCCAGTTGCACACATCCACTTGATTCAGGAAAGTTACTTCCTAAGGCAAAAGAAAAATTAATCAAACATGTTATTCAATTATATTTTCATAGCAAATATATACAAAAGTGTCTTGGATTATTTGGCATTTGGCTTATATCCTTCAATTCTGCATGCAATTATTTTGATATCACTGAGCAGCTACCTGCTGAAAGAGCTGTAAGGAAGTTTTTGCCTATATGGAGATTGTTCCTGCAGCAGAAATCATTAGTGTGAAATTTATCTTATCTGACATTAATTTCTAAAACATCATTGCCTAGCTAAATTAGATGCTAGCTTTCCTGTCATCAGTGCAGAGTAATAGGTGGGGTAAATCTCAGTTTGGACGACAGTGTATTCAACACCTGCTTTAAGAAAGAAAGGGGCTGGAGGTACTGTCACTTTGTATTACCTGTATCTATCTATGTGACGAACCGAGGTTAGCATTCAGCTTTGAGATGATAAAAGTATGACTGCCGCTCTTAGACAACAAAGTGGAAGAACTGGTGTAATTTAATATTGCAATTTACATGTCTCTCAGTTAGAAGATATGGATTGATGAGAAGAACGCAGCAGTACCCTTATAATGATGCAAGTGACCTCTTGGCAGACCTTTCATTAAGTAATGCTCCAGTTCCTCCTTGGACAACTTCAGCTGCAGTAACTGAGCTGTCCTCCAGAAGGTTTTACGATATATGAAGGTGGGCTAGGTAATTCACTTATGTCCCCAAATTCAACAAACTTAAGGATTTTTAAGGAATTACAAATAAATAATAAAATTGTTGCTTTTCAAATGTAAAGCACCTGTCAGAATCTTTATCACAATATAAAACATAATACTACATTCATAAAGTTGTTTCTGTGAAAGAATAGCCTTGCTTCTGTCATGTTAACAAAGGGGCAAGAAAGACTGAATTACTGAAAAACAAAATAATCGTGTTTCTCAAGAGGCTCCAAAAGTGAACTCTTAGCAAGAAGCAGATGAGATTTCTAGAACTGAGTGAACTGTATAAAAAAACATTTACCAGCATTCTCTTTTCGTTCTTTACTTTCAAACAAGTGTTATTCATAGGTTTGGAAGACAGCGAAAAGGATTTAAACTTTGAGTTGAAAAACAACCTCTTTAATCATCTGAAAACTTGTCTACCACTGCTGCTGCCGCCAAAGCAGCAGGCTTTCCTCCTTTCCCCACCACCTGCATCTTCTGGCAGATGGTCAGATAAGTGAACACTGATTTTTCCTCCATGTGTGACAAATTTCAAGGAATTTTATTTGTGAATTCAGTCATGCTGGAGTGAGGTGCAATCAGTTTAAAATAATCATGCTGAGCAGAGTTTGTTCTCCCTTCTCTGTAACCTCTCTGAAGCTGAGATCACTGCAGAGCTGCCTCTAGAAGCCGAAACTGCTATTTTAATAATACGACAGCATGTACTCTTACTTTGTGAAATCACCCTGTGGCCTGCCTCATTTCGAGCAGCCTCTCCCTGAGCAGCAGATGTAGGGCGCTGTGTTAAGATGGCAGTACTGAGAACGGGGCCCACAGTCATTGCCCCAGCCATGAAACCCGAAGGCTCTCTTTCATTAAAGATCAACATTTTGCTTTTGATAGTGGTTTCTCTCTACAAGCTCCCACATGTTTTGTCTGCATCAGAGGCTGCACTTGACTGTCCTTGGCAAAACAACAGTGACAGTGTTGCACCTAACAAAGCGGAGCTTCCCACATCATCTCACTTGGAGCACAGCATCTGCTGCACAGTGCTATCAAGGACACCGGGCTTGTTTGTTTTTATGATGCTGACCAAGATAAATGTGCTTTTCTTTCCTCCAGAAATCATATACGGCTTAAATTCTGTCTTTTTCCTGATAGTGGAGTTATGCCTGTCCTGACATATGTTTTTAAGTAGCTTTTCATCCTGGTAAGCAAAGGCCCCCACTGCTCCTTTAGGGTACTATATTAATGTTCCTTACATAATGCTGTTCGTATTTGTCCACCATTTAAACTGTTTACACAACTGTTTCTGAGACTGGAATAGGTTGCTGGGACACAGGCTTATTAGCAAAACAAGATGTTTAACCTGAATTTCTGCCAAAAGCCTGTATGAAGGTTCACCCACTGGATGATTTCCATAGGCTCAGATACAGTGAGACTTCGCAGATATCAGAAATTGTGTACCGAACACGTCACCTTCAAAAACCTGACATTTCTTTTCCATTCTTGAAAAATATTGTGACATCAGCTCTTTCTCATCAGCTGTGATAGTTCTACTTAATTAAATTAAATGTCCATACTACTGATCTTTTATCTTCTGTGACTGTTTACTTCTTCCCATGACTCTTTCTAACAGCGTTCTGAAATAGGAAACAATTCAGCCATCTCCTTTCTTGTGATTCCAGCTACTAAAGCTTTGCAGCAACAGACCTTCAGAAGTTATAGGGGCTGATTACACAGGCACAATTATGAACAGGTCTAGTAACACCTCCATTTAGTACCTGCAATGTTATTTATCCTGGTTGTAATAAAGATACTGATACAAATGCTATTGTAAGAAATTACTTCTTAACAACCTGGCTCAGCAGAAAAGATCTTTCCAGATTTTTTAGGGATACTATAAATTGCTTTGTACCTATAAAAATTAGGAACCATATATAAGATAATCCACATTTCTACAAACTATCTAATAGCACTGACAGATTTCTGCCACTCCAAGTATGCAGTGATTGGGATGAGATGCTGTCAGCAGGAGCTGCAATCACTTCTTCATCTTTCCCGTATTTTATTTATAGCTTTCTCTTTCCCTCTTACTTTAAAATAAATTGTCTACAAAACAAAAAAAGAAGTCTTCCAGAACAGCTTTAGTGGCTGAAGGAGCAGAATCTGAGCCTTTCTCTTTAAAAATCAAAGCAGCCTGTTGCTAGGGGGGGTTGCTGTGCTTGGGTGCTGGCAGTCCCACAGCTGCTGCATCAGAAAACCCAGGTAGGAAACAACTATTTTCCGAGAGACCTGTCTAAATATCACAGTGTTCTGCATGTTTTGATGGGTGAGATATATTTTCAAGGTTTTTCCAAGATCCTCAGCATGATGTTCCACATATTTTTGATGTAACTCGTTTTGTGAAGAGGAGTTAGAGAAACTTGTGTTTGTTTGGGGGTTTTACTGCTTTGGAAACAGACAGCCTCTGGGCTGTCTCCTGTAATGGAGAGCTTTAGTGTACTTGCTTTCAGTTGCTTACTTTTCTTCTTTTTTTTAGTGCCTGTTCTTGTACTTAATTTCAAGAAATGATAAAGTATTGTTAAAGAAAGTGGCCATAAGGCTCTTCTGGTTTGTTGCCAGCATTCTCCATTTTCACATGTCTTTAGGAGATTGTTTAAACGCAATACATAGAATTTGATATGAAAAAGAAGTTTATGAGCTGAGCAACAACAATGCTGCAGCTTCTTGCAGTGTTATATTTTTTGTGCCACAAAGCTGATACCTGATTAAACTTGTACGCGGCCAGGAAACATTGCAGTTTGCAGGCACATCTTGCTTAGCACTTGAGCAAGGTGCTGGGGTAACTGGTGTTGAGGTGAATGCAAAGGTGGTTTGGGAGCATCCCATTTGCCTAACAAAACCACGTGCTTAGGGCAAATTCAGTTCCCTGTGCAACCCGAAGGTGCTGTTTAGCAACCGGACAATCCTTTGGGGCAAGCAGGGACTACACCTAGGTGGAAGACAACAAAATAATTTCTCCTCTGCCCATTCTGTCTTTATACTAGTCATTTTCCACAGCTAAAGAGTCCTGCCTGGGTTGGATGCAGTCTTTGAGGAAAGTATGCATGAGCTTACATACCCAATACAAAGAATGGATAGTAAAATAGGATAATTTGTGCAAGCTTCAGCACTCTTGCTAAAGGAGGTGTAGCGGGTGCGCAAAAACATCCTGTGTTTTACTCCTGTGAGTTATTTTGCAGGATTTTTAAAATCCAGACTAAATTATGCTGCTGGGTGGTAGATCAGCACTGTTGCTGCAAGCTTTCTGTGGGAAACAAATAGAGCTGAGGTGAAGCAATAGTAGCATTCAGTGAAGACATGCAGTGGCAGTACAAGGGGAAATTGTTTCAAACTATAAGATGGAGATGTATAGTAGACATAAGGAAAAATTTTCTTACAGTGTGGGTAGTGAGGCACCGTAACAGGTCACCCAGAGATATGGTGGCTGCCCCATCCCTGGAGACATTCAGGGTCAGGTGGAGAGGGCGCTGAGCACCTGATCCAGCTATAGGTGTCCCTGGTTGTTGCAGGGCAGTTGGACGAGATGGCCTTTCAAGGTCCCTTCCAACTCAAATGATTCTATGAACTTTCACTGAGTGATAGGAATCTATTAGTAAACGTAACTGAGAAAAGTGTAAGTAATAATTCAGTAGTGTCTGGTAGGCTGTTGTAATCTGTGGATCCATACAGTATCATCGTAGCTAATACTGGTTTGCAGTTATTCTTTATTCCTGTGCAAATATATCACTATCAAATACCATAATGCTGTGAATTACATACTTTTAACTAATTATATTTTATATTGATGCAAGTTAGTTGGTGACATTATCTTCCAATCACTAGTTAAACACGTTTAGTCTTGAGTAGGTTAGGGAAACAGTTATCCTGCTAACCTATAGAACTACTTTAGAAGTGATCATGCTTGAACTATGTCTGAGAACTGCATCCGTATGTCAGGAGGGACAAAACTCTTCATGGACAGGGGCAACTGGTCCGAGGAGATAAGCCATAAAGAAAGATGCCTTAGGGATGTAAGTAGACAAACACATGGCTGTGTTTTCTAACTTCGCTGTGCTCCAGGTTTGTGGCCTACTACAGGCATCAGTGGAGCAAGCACAGCGAAGCTCCTTAGCTGCGTTCTGACAGACCAGCGATGATGACACGTCCAGCTTTGGGCTCAAGCGCAGCGCTCCGCGGAAGACGGGACGGAGCTTACAGGGAACGCGCGCAGCTCCCTTAAGTTTCCCGCCCCACACTCTCTACAGCGGGCGGGAGGGCGAGCACAACGCCTGTCGCGCATGCGCACAAGACGTTAGCGCGGCACCGCACATGCGCACTTATGCTTCTTTCCCCTCCCGTTTAGGGTGAGGGGTCGTACCGCCGTCGGCTGTCCCGTTGAGGCCGCGCCTCGTCTTGTCCTGGCTCCCATCACTCATGCGCTCTCCCCTTCACTTCTGTTCCGCTCCAGCTACCGGGAGCTGCCGGCCCCCCCGGGCCGCGGGTGGAGCGAGGGAACGCCGCCAACATGGCAACAGCCCCGGCGGCCGCTGCCCCTCCGGCGCTGCGCAGTGAGTGACTCCGCCGGCCGCGGGAGGGGCGGGGCGGGGCGGAGCGGTTGGTGCTGCGCTGCGCTGCGCTGCCGCTGTTGCAACGTGGGAGCGCGGTTGCATGGTCTTCTCCAGCCTTAACGATTCTCAAACGTTCTGTCTTAAAAGAGCGTTATGTCGGGCAGAAAGGATTTGCGTGTTTGAGTGTAAAGCTCGTGTTTTGAGGTGGAGTGTTAGGCGGTGCCTGGGGTCTCTGGCGGCCCCTCGCCTTTCGTTGGGACAGCCTCGATTCTCGCCGGGGTTGGGGAGTGCCGAAGGGACGCGGTGCGAGGCTGTGGCGAGTGCACGTCCCGTTGCAGGCTGGCACGAAATGGAGCCTGCTGGTTCCCCACAGTAATGGTTTAATTTCTTTTGCAGAATCTCTGTGATGTTCCTGTTGAATACTTTGGGGATCGTTAATGTTGTGAATCCAACTGCAGAGCTTTATGGGCTTACGAAAATAAGCTCTATAAAAGAACTAATTAAGAGCAGAGTATTAAAAAGTCAATAAAACCAACGCTGATTCCAGTATAACCACTCAAGTTTTCATCGATGTTGAAGTGAAACGTGTTGTCCTTAAACTCGTTTTTAGCAAAATGGGGTATTTGTGGGCACCTGCAATGTAGGAATGTTTCCATCTCTTTGAAGATCTTTGCGTCTGCTTGTCCTGGGAAGGGACCTGCTCTTGGCAGGTGGAGTCCCAATAGCTTTTAGACTAGATCACATGAGGAAATCGAGAGACACCCTCTAGTGATGGTTGTTTCCAGTTACAGAAACTGGTTTTCCAAGAACAGACAGAACAGCGTAGCAGTGCACTGAAAGGAGGACTGGCCGCTAGTTCTTTTCTGAAAAGTGTTTTGTTTCCTCAAAGATTTTGCTCGACAAAAATTCATGTTTCTGTCTTCTGAAATCCCTCTTTTCTGGAATTCTGCTAGCTTTGTTATGATGGAGTGAGAAGTACTACATGTGGTGATCTGAATTAAAGTGGTTTACTTAGTACCAGTATAATTGATCAGTTTGTTTTGTTTGTTTGTTTTCCAAATACATTCAAAAAAGGAATAGCTCTCCACTCCTTGTATTGCTTCGTTGTTTATAGTGCCTCTGTGGTGTTAAAATACACATAAAAACACAAATGTTTTCATGAGAAGGGAAGTGTATTTTAATGCAAACTTTCAGTTTGTGATGTCCCTCAAGGGTTGGGTTTCTTCCATGCTTGCATTATATGCTAGCATTCTCATTCTGGTCCCAGTGTGGCAAACTTTCCTTAAAACATATCCTGTAGCTGTTTCTTCTTTTCAGTCACAGCAGATGTTGTTTGTCCCTATTGGTCTTCAGCAGTTCATTCAGCCTTTGCCCTTTATTTTTCTAATGAAGTCCATGGTAGAACTTTACTGTTTTCATTTAGGATCGTGTTATGCCTGCTTGGATGCCTGTAAACCTTCCTTAAATTGGAAAATGTGGCAATTTGTCAGTCCAGCAGTCAGAATAACACTCTCAAATTTTGGCTATCCAGCTAGCTCCTATCTGCATGGAGTGAAATACAGAGACACTGTAGGACAGTGGTGCTTCCAGTGTAAAACGTGGTGTCAGCTTCTTCGCTGCAGTCCTAAAAAGGTGATCTTGCAACACAGTGCTCTCAGAGATGTCTGTGTTCTCCCACTTCATAAATGTATCTTGAAGATAAGCAGAAATTACTTGGCTGTAGAGCCTGTTCACATAAACAGAATAAAATTCCATACAGAGATAAATAAAGTAAACATTTATGTGATCTTTCTTCCAAGGAACCGTGGGATCCCATAGTAATTGGTGCACTGATTTAATTTTACCACAACTATTAAAGCCTTAAAATGTTTTTCGTTACATAGAGAAAGCATCATTCCCCTGTTATCACAACGTATTGATTCATGCATGAAAAAAATGTTCTACGTGTGGAGCATCAGTTCTGCAGATGTTTTAAGTGATGGAAGAGTATTTCTGCACCAATTTTGAATGTTCATGCTGTTCACTTTAACCTGACTTGTCTGGAAACATTTACAGGGAATTGTCATATATTTCAGAAAATTGAAAGCAGATTCTTACCTGTTTTGTATTTTTCACTAATTGGGACGAAATTGAAATGAAACAGTTGCTCCACTGAAGTATAGTATGTTTTTACACACTGGATTAGGATCACTTTAAACAAACAAACAAAAAAACGTGGAGGCCTGCGCTGATGAATATTCTACAACTGATTTTAGAGGCTTGTTTTATTGTAATTCAAGTCCATTGTTTCTATCTCTGGGAGACCCATGTGGCCTTTCTGTGTGCAAGAACTTTTTGTAGGCTTCAGTTTGTCAAAAAGGATTTTTTTTTTCCTCAGTTCCAAAAATTTCTGAGTGAAGTCTGTCAGCAAGTTCGACTTCTGCTTTGCTGCACATCTTGTACACAGATAAACTTTATTTCATCATTTAAACCACTAATAAATATTTTAAAGGTGTTGAGCTAAGGCAGATCGTGAGAATACCGAAGCAGTATGGATTTTGAATTTAATAACTATTAGTTGCTCATCTTTTTAAATGTAGTTCTCTAGTGACTTCCCTGTCCCTCTCCAAATCCACTTCTTTCTGTCATTTCATCAACATATTTCCTAACAACAGACGTGTTCCGTAGTACACACTCAGAAGCTTTTTCTTTTTCCAAAGCACCACAGGGCTGGGTAAAATACTCATTGAATAAGATTCAGTTGGTCTGACAAGTCTTCATCTGGGCTAGTCCTGCTGTTGTTTCTTACTGTCTTCTGAATATTTACAAATAAGCTAATTCAAATTGGCAAATGAGGGGACAATGATGCAACTAGAAACTGTTTTGTTAGTGAGTTCTTTTAATAAGAGAAGCCTCTAACTGATCGCTCTTCAAGCTGTTAGGTTTCTAAGCTGTTTTCAGATAAAATATTCTGAGGACTTTTGTGTAGAGGATAAACGTGACCCTCTTAATGTGGTGGGGCAGCCCAAGGGAAGGGAAATGGATACCATCTCCAGGCACCGTGTAGAACACAAACATAATTCTGCTTAATACATAAAATTAGTGAAAGTTCAGTCATTTGGTCACACATACAATCTCATTTATAATATACACTTCATGTTTTTCATTTGAATTTGTATGAGAGGGTGAGTTGTAGGCATCCACTCCTTTGTGTTTCTGTCCCCAAGACCGTAGCTTTTTTAGAAACAACCGGATAATTATTTATCCTTTTCATTTAGAAATTGAGGAATGCAGTAGGGTTATGAGGTCACTACAGATATTTGCTTGAACCTGCCAGAAGAGATCATTATCTAAGAGGATCTGATGTAGAAGGTAAGGGGAAGGAATTCCATCAATCGTCAAAAGAAAATGAGGTCTTGATAAGTTTGATGATCAGAGATGAGTTCTCGTTCACTTTAAATTTTAGAAAGGAAAGCCTGGGCTTTCTGGAAACATCTATTGAAAGGCTACAACAAAAAGGAGTACTCCTGTAAGAGTGCATTGTGAAAACGAGATCCATTGCGATTAAAGCATTTAGATTAATGGCCTGTAAGATCTGAATTGCAAAAACTAACAAAATTTTATTTCCTCATGCTTTTCATTGGAACGTGGGCTATAGATAGGCATATTTTACATAATTAAAAATTTATTTTACGAAACAATCAATTTAATCATGTCACTGTGTGTTTTCTCGTTCAGGCTTGCCCCCTGTTCCTTCTACATCAAAATCAAGAATGGGATTTTCAGAACTTTCCGTCAGGGAGCGTATGAGAGAGAAACTGAAAGCAGCAAGGGTGAGTGTCCTTCAGAAGTCCTGGTTGGCTTTGCTCTTAGAAGTACCAACAGCTTCAGCTTGCTTTCCTAGCGTTACGTGTGACTGATTGGGTTATCTGCTTTTTTAATTCGAAGGCCGAAATAATATTTGATTCCTTGGTACAGGTATTTTTCCAGTGACTTTCTCATGCTGTGTTGTTTTTTTTTCTGAAGTTTATATTTCAGTTGTGTTTCTAATATAAAAGTTATCCTTTTTAATAATTAAAATTATAAAATCGTTACAAGACTGGTATGTTTTCATCAAAAAAGTGATTACCCTCTTTTGAAATCAGTGGATTTGCTTGCAAGTTTACTGTGCAGTTTAATAAGGAGTAACATCCAGGTCTAAAAAAGCACTTAAGCTGATTATATCGTTAAAAGACTTTGTCCCTAATACAAGCGTGCATGAGATGTTGAGTTCCTGGGAATTTCTGTAGCTGTGGTCCTATTACATTTGTATTACCACTAAGCATTATTTCTTTGGTTTGCTAAGTCAAAAGGAGAAGCTACTTTATCTCAAGAAGACCCGGGTCCGCGGCCAAGGCATTTAAAAAGCATCAGAGAAAGGAAAGCAGAACTCAGACTGGATGAAGGGGTAAGTGCTCTAGGGCTCAACTACAGAAGATCAATTTCATTCATTTTATTGTAATTAAAAATGATATTGCTTGCTTTTGTTAACATAAACCTCTCCAATTACTGCTTTTAACGTGCATGCTGAATGATAATCACTTTCTTTAATTACAGTATAGATATCCTGTTAAACTTGTCGTTTACATGTTCGTTACTTCTGTTGTTTAAGATACCTTGAAGTATTTAAGGTACAGTTACAGAAAGGGGCACTCTGTTATAGCTTTATATAAATTTACATAGTGCAATTGATAAACGCTGTAACTACTAAACGTTAGCTTTGTCATGGCACTGTATTTGCATTTCCTTGTCGCTATTTTATATTCTTTTTTTTTGGTGTAAGCATATTCCTTGTTAGAAAATCTATTCTGTGTTAAATAACAGAGGCTGTGCCTGTAAAACTTGCGCACAGATATTCTTTGTTACTTTTGGAGCAGCCGTCATTAAATATATAGTTAATGTGTACAAAGTAACAAAACTTACTTTACTTTTTAATGTTTTTTATTAAAATATATAGAAAAGAGTAACAAAAACATAAAGCTTAGTGGGGTATGTGACCCTGTTTTTGTGAAACTAATGCATCAGGCTGGTTTGATGGCAGTGGTTGCAATTCTTAGTGAGCTCTCAAGGTGTTCCTTAGAGATTTTTGATGAAATTTTGCTTTTCCTGCGCTTCGTCCTTGACAGTTATTGTTCACAAATGTACATGCTGCCAAGAAGCGGTGACGTGAATGAGGCGTGACTATAAAGGGAGGGATATTTCTCTCTGATAGGAGAGGGCTTGTAAAAGTCTGGTAAAGAGGCGTGATCAAATTTTGGATTGCAACTCTATAGGTTCCACTTGAAAATTCGCAAGTAATGTATTTATGTTGAATGAAAATGGAGTTGCAAATAAACCTAAATAATTGATTTTTTTTTGCAATCTTGAAATCTGTTCACAAATTCCTTTATCAAAATGGGGAGCACGGCTGCATATTTTTTGCTGTTCACAGGACTGTGTTTAGCCAGTGTAACAAAATCCATAACAGTATTTGCTATATACGTATTATTTGCTGCACTGTACCCTTTCCGTGCCCTTGTTTCAGCCCAGATGGGGTTCCTGGCGCACCAGTGTTCCCTTGGTGCTGAGTGATGGTTGTGCCAGGCTACTCAGCATGGCAGAGCCACTGCCATGATGGCACGCAGGGCAGGGAAGGGACAGGCTGCATTGTGAGCTGTGCTGGGCCACACACGGGCCGTGAGTTAGACGTGCCTGGATTGAAGCTTCAGAAAACTAGGAGAGGACAACTGTGCTATTCCCTTTCTTGAGAAGGCAGGGAAATGTCATCCACAGGGTTTCAGAGTAGCCTACCAATAATTGTTTGAGAAAGGGGGAAAAAAAAAAAAAAAAAAAACACTCAGGTTTGTGTTCGGGCACCCAAGCAATGGAGGGTGCTTTTTTTGATCAAGAGCAAATATATTATTCCTCATTTCAACAAGAACAATAGAAGTAGCTGGCCTTGGGCTCATTGATTCCCTCTGTAGGCAGCGTTGCTGGGCAGTAGCACCCTTGCCACGGCTTCCAGGCTTGTGCTGTCTACCAGCCTCTCATTTGTCCAGTCCCTGGGATGGGCAGATTTCTTGTTGCTGCCCTGTTGCTCCCCCTCACGGGAATAAGCATGTCGTTGCCTGTTCTCAGGAATGCAGAAATGATCTTGCCAGCCGTGAAGAATGTGTACCATGAACTGTTTCTTGATGCTCTGCAGTCTGCTTCTTGACCCGTAATAAAGGTGGAATGAGTTGACTAATAAACAAGTATACCCCTTTAACATAAATATAGAATCAGAGAAATTCTCATCACAGTGATTGTAATTTCCTTTTTGTTACTTTTTTACTTTGAAAACGCAATGCCTAATCTCAATATTCAGCTGTAGTTTGTTACTTGGTTGCTTTTTGATGAGTGTTAAAACTTATGTATTTTTCTGGTGCAGTCTGGTGGTGATAAACTTGGAGAGATGCAAAAGGATGAGTCTCACTTATCATCAAAAATAAAGTTTTCTGATTCTGTGAAAAAGTTCAAGCAAAAGTCACCAGTAAGTACCAATTTTTTCATTTCAATAACTGACATTAATTGTATTTAAGCATTATATGGCTTCATGACTGTTCAAGTAAGCAAGCAGAATTTGGTCTTGAGTAGTGAAAAGGAGTTTATATAATTTAAAAATTCTCTAACAGTATATGCCTAGAATTGAAGTATAAAGTGGAAACCGAGCATAAAAATGACATTGGCTTGCTTAATTTTAAAAAATCAAGCAAATCCATCCGTACGTGATGAATGGAGCTTGGAGGAGAAATGTTCCTTCTTTTAAAATCCTCTCAATTGAATGCACCAACTGGTAGTTAAAGGAACACAAATGTTTATAGTTAAAAAATGTTCATGTTAATTCTTCTGTTAGAGCTTTCACCCTAACACTCAGAGGTGCCTCAGTCTTTCACAGGCAAAATACAATTATAAATTTATCCTTAAGTGATTAATCTGCATTTTTGTTATCCATCATTATATAATGATGTCTGCATTACAGCCAGAATTTAAAACTTTGTTTTTCTCATTGACAGTGTATTATTTAAAAATGTTTCAGTCATTTAGAGCATTTGTGTGGGGTCTCTTCCAGAAAAAATAGCTATCCAGTAACAAGTGTTTATACGTGGCTGTTACTGCTAATATTAATGGAAAGATAATTTTGCTTGCTTTAAGTTTCTTTTAAATATTGTATAAAAATGTTCTTTTTGCAGGTCCAGAATGATTATCCTTCTGCTGAAGAAGCGTATAATTTCTTTACTTTCAATTTTGATCCTGAACCAGAGAGTATAAAGGCTGGAGCGTGGAAAGGGAGTCAATTAAATGAAGAAGAGGCAGAAGAATATGTAGAAACCCATGAGGAAGAACAAGAGGAGGATGAAACGGTGTGAGCTATAGAATAAATATTCATTATTTTAATCAGACATGAATTAATTTTAATCATCCGATACAAAATGGCAGCTTTGGTTTCCTTAAAAATTCTGGAAGTATACTTTCTAAAATTCTCTACTTTAAGAAGTAGATGAACTAACAGTGATGTTTGCACCTGAACTGTAGGATGAAGATGCACACCTAGTTAAAGATGCTGATTTGTTCATTATGGGACAGACAGATGAAGACTTTCTAATAATGAAGCCTGCTGAGTGTGAAAGATACTCTGCACAACTGCAAAAAGAAAAAGAATTTCTGTTCATTCCCAGCATGCAAACAGGTATGAAGATGGTGCATACCATTTTCTTCCTGGATTTTGCGTAGCACTGCACTCTCTGATCTGCTGGAGAACTTGTGCATCTGACTGGCACTAGGGAGAGATTTAATGGCTGTGTCTGACACTGATCATCCAGTGAAGTCTGCGTCTGAAACGGTCTGACAAAATGGATTAACTAGTAATGTGCACACCTTCACAGGTCACCATCTGGTATGCTGGCAAGTGAGCTTGGCACCTTGATTGCTCTAGAGTGTAAATAGTGCTATTTTGTAGTCAATGGAAGGTGGCCGGCCCCTTATTCACTGGGATTTAGTTAGTACTTTGTTTAACATATACAACAGGTTACAGTGTACACACATCTTGGTACTAAAAGTGATTCATGCACTACATAATATATGGTATTTATTTACTTGACCACGTCTGTAATTTTTCCATATGACAAGCCTGCCAAGAGTCATTTAATGACTCTGCATACGTAACATTAGGATTTCTGTGATGTAAGGGTATCACTTGCTATTTAATATTTGGACTGAAAGAAACAGAAATGAGCTTTGTAATGGTATGTAACTAAAATGGTACCAGGACAGCTTGGAACAAAAGACCAAAATTTTGACATTTGGTTCCTCTCCTTTTTTGTGTCTTGTATCTGAGTTCTGACTGCTTCCAGTGTGTTCTGCTGTGTTCTGACTTAGAGCATCACTGTGCTTACTGTATTTATCAGTATAATCACTTGCTACTTGGATGTAGGAGGAGAGCTCTCTTTTAAAAAGTACTGAGCCCATACACACCAGTGAAGTCATGCTGCAAATGGTGTTTAAAGAATCCCACCTGCTGTTACTGGATTAACTTGAGTTTTTGTGCATGTCCTGTACTTTGTGCAAGAGTAGCCTGAACAAACCAGTAATAGTAGCTAAAGCTTTCCTTTATACGGGAGTGGCTTCAAAATGTTCACGTAATCAGTTGTTACTGCTAAAAAGGTTTTACATGGTTAGGGAAGAGAACATTAAAACTAAACTCCACTAAACTCTTTAAAGATATTTAAAGTAAATGTTTAATTAGCTGTTTGGAAGATCTGTGATTCTTTCATTATAAAATTAACCTGTAGATCTGTCTTGATGAAGAAAATGACGTATTTCAGTTACATACTTCTCTTTATTTTACTTAGGAATATACTGCTGACAGCATGCTTAATATGGAGTACCATTTGTTTAAAGAATGCACAGCATAGGCTGTTATAGAATAAGCAAACCAGAACTGCAGTTTTAAGATACTTTACGTGCTTTTATGTATGATTTCTTATTAGTGCCTACTTCTCAGAAGATGCCTGAAAACATGCAGCCTAGGTACCTTGAGGATGAGGGTCTTTACGCAGAGGAAAGACCCTTCGTATCACCATCTAATCAAAATATTTTAGAAAACAGAATTCTAAGACAGGAGCAAGTAAGTCATCATTATGTTCTTACTGTCTTTTGCAGACTTCTTATTTATCAGTATTTTATTTTGCTATAGTATAGGCCATCAGTAAGTAGAAGGTCATGGTAATATGGGGCTTTCATCTTTAAAATGTTTAACCATATTGGACTTTAAGAAGTGTGGATTTTTGTTGGAGTGTCTTTTAGTGTATCCCAATAGATACAGTACCAGACTGGGTCTTAGAAAAGTGATTATCTTCCTGGCTTTACTCAAAGCTTGCTGGGGGACAAATCACTTTGCTTTTATGTGCCACAGTTTATTTTCCAGTAAAATAGGAGTAAATAAATATAACTTAATTTTTTTATAAGAAGAGGGTGTTATGTATAAAGACTTAAAATCAGGACTGGGCGCTGTAGTAATGTACTAGAAGGTCATAACAAAAGCAGTGAGGAGTGTCATCTGTGTCTACTAAAGGTGACATGAATAATGTACCTGTTGAAATGTATTCATCAGACTGTAAGTGTAAACATAAACAGATAATTTATATCATATTAAGATTTATAAGAGTGCCAAATAGAAAAGCCTGAGAAGGTGCTTTGGATAGGTTTTGTGCTATACTAAGCAGTGTGTAGGTTAGTATACATTTAAACTAGAATATAGCAGTTCCATTCTGTTTTCTTATAGTTCATAGAATAACTGAAGTTGGAAGGCACCCAGAAGGTTCATTAAGTCATGTCTTTAATTCTGTCAGGCTTGGTGCTATGACCACTTCTTCTCTGTGAAGTTCTTTGACTTCCTCCTGTGCTGGGAGAGGCTCTTTCGTGAACCAGATTGGGTCTAAAATTTGTAACTGTTTGGTTTCAACCACTGAGTTTTCTGGATTTACTGTGTGACTACATCAGTATTTCTGGTTCTAGCTAGAGTCAGCTTAAAACAGGTGTGGGCATAAGAGGGCATCTTTCAGCAGCAGCACTGGTTTAAACTTTACTTGGATTCTGTTCATGAGAGTGAAAGGATGAATTTGGTCAGTGGTTCATCTGAGAAGCATGGATAGCAATCATCACCTCACCTGCTTTTGTAGATGCTGTTCCTTACGTAGTTCAGGTTCTAGACTAGAGAAGTTGAGAGATGCTTTGATAGATGATCTCTCTGAGCTGTTGTTTAGTTCTGTAATTCTTTGCTTTATAATTTTTATATTCCAATTTAAAGATGTGGGTGGCAGTTTTATGTAAAACTACAGTTCTTTGAATTCTAGCCATTTTAAGAAAATACAAAATCAACAACACTTAATATTTAAAATTTATTTTTTCCGAGTCTGTTAACATTTAACATTGAAAGAAAAAACAAAGTAAATATATTTGAGCAAGCTCTTGGTTGTGATTGCAAAGCAGTTCATAGTCACCTTTTCTTTCATAGTTGTTTTCCATAGGAGGTAAAATTTTGCTAGTCATTTAGGTATGGAAGAAACAATATCAAATTTTATCTTCATTTGTAGGGGAAAGAGTGGTTTGGTGATGATGGCAGAATCTTAGCATTGCCTAATCCAATTAAACAATCTCCTACTAGGCCTCCAATATTCTCACTGGAAGAAGGCATTGCACCAGAACTTGAAACAGTCTATAGAAAGGTAGGTATTTTTATGTTTTTAATACGTGTTATTATTGGGAGCCTGAAGTCTTTTACAGTTCAAGACTCAGTAGTTAACTGTAGGCAATGGGAAATTGGTTGATTTCTGTCGCAGGATCGCTTTGCATGATAGTTTTCTTGGGACTTGTAAATCCATTTAATTCTTTTTTTACTTTCAGGCAATAAAAACAACAGCTGCCAATCAGTATCTTGTCGGACCTGGAGATTTTCAGGGGCCGTTTCAACTGGATATTGATATTTCTGGACTAATATTCACACATCATCCCTGTTTTAGCCGTGAGCATGTGTTAGCAGCTAAACTGGCTCAGTTATATGATCAGTATTTAGCCAGAAAACAGAAGAATCTTACTGAACTTCTCACAGACAAGGTACTTTTATTGCTGCATCATAGCATGTTGAGATACTGATTTGCCAGTCTAAGGTGAAAACTGAATTTTTTTTCTTTATAGTGTTGAAATTTGAATTATGTCACAAATGGTATTTCATTTCCTATCACACCACTTTTTCTTACATTTTATCTCTTTTAGTCAGTCTTCTGTATTCTTTTGTCTTCACAGCCATGTTCATTTTTTTGGACAGCTACTTTAGAGGAATGCGTCTTCTGTTTACTCATTGGATTGGAGATCTCATCACTGCTTATAAATACCAAAAGTGTGGAAGGCAAATGGATGGGGCCAGGCTCTTTTTAGTGGTCTGCAGTGACAGGGTTAACAAGCAGTAACTGGAACACAGGAAGTTCCATAGAGATATGAAGAAGAAATTATTTACTATGAGGATGACAAGAGCACTGGAACAGGCTGTCCAGAGAGAGTGTGTAGTCTCCTTCTCTGGAGATATCCAGGACATGCCTAGATGCCTTCCTGTGTAACCTACTGTAGGGAACCTGCTTTAGCAGGGGAGTTGGACTTGATGATCCCCAGAGGTCCCTTCCAACCCCTGTGATTCTGTTATGCCTATTTTCTGATAGTAGTTGAAGGTGTGGCCCCTCGTAATCAATTTGTGGTTTCAGAAGTATATTTGAACTCGTACTGTTGTTCCCCGTCCTGTCTTGTCTTCAAACCTTCTGGTCTTCCAGATGTAAAATGCAGTATGTTACACTAAATTTTTTTTGGTGCCGTTGCCCAGCTTCTGTAATGCACTTATGTTCCTTCATTTTTCTTGTTTCTTCATTCCCTGGGGTTACCTCTAGTGGCATATCCTCATTCCAAAAACCTGTTGTAGAAGGTTGGCTTTTGTTCTGTTGTGTTTTGTGGTGGTTTTTTTTTTTTTCAGGCTTGCCCCTTTTTTTCCCTTCTCTTTGCTGAAGTCTCAGAATAATCCTAGATCTGTCTTGCCCCCTTGACTAGATCTGGCACAGTTATCCAAGTCAGTAAATGTCCCTCACATGTCTAGGGATCCAAATTAGAATTTCACCTTAAAAAATCAGCACCTCACAGACATGGCAAAACCATAATCCTGTAATTAAAGAAGCAAGACAGTTTGGAGGTGTATTATACTGTATGCCTCAAAAATGTCACTCTCTCTGTTAATTCTTTTGTTTGTTCATTTAAGCTGCGTGCTTTGAGGAATGCTGTGCAATGTAGCACGCACAGTGCTGGTGCTCCTGGTCCTACAGCACAACAGAGCATACCTGAATACAAAATTGAAATCAGGTAGGTATGGATTTGTTAACTCAATGCTTTTTAAAACTATTTCTTTTCCTTTCTGTGCTGGAACAGAACATAATTCATGTCGAACTTTTACAGTCTTCTGGAAATGGCTCTAGAAGAATTTTGAGGGCTTAAGAAATTTTACCAGTAAGTTGAGTAAAAAAAAAACATGGAGAAAATATAGTGTGGGCAGAAATCTTACATTCAAAAGTAGTCTAACTTGATTACTACTTATTGGTTACTTAGAAATTACTGATGTTCTTTGCGCAATTGAAGTTCAGTTAAAACAAGGTCAGTGGACACATGGAGGCTGACACAACACTGCAAGTGATGTAATTGTTTGAACAGACAAAAAAGCTTGTGTTTTCCATCTCCCTTGTTCTTGTTACACAAGGCACTTGGCATCAAAACCGTTGTCTTGATTCACTGTGCATTCTTAGGTATGTTGGTCATTTTTTTTGCCAGTGGGTTAACATAAAATGGTAGAGTTTTCTTTTGCAATATTACATTTATTGTTCTTGGACAGTAACTGGATAGCAGAAATATCTTCCAGTTTTTTGGCTTGGTAGAGAAAGTTAGTATTTATTTTGGCAGATGGTGAGCTGTAAGTATAAGCAGCATGATAAAAACTAAATTATCTTGGAGATGTAAGCTGAACAGCCTTTTTACTACTATGTAGGTTGTTCTGAAAGTAATGCTTCCTATTTATTTCCTTGGAACCTACAACAGATACAAAAAACACAAGAACACCGTTTGACAGAGCAAATTCTCAGCTTCAGAACGCTGTTTTTCAACATAGCCAGTTTGTATGGATGAGCTGATCAAGATGCTCTTCCTCTTGTGGTGTGACAGCTGTGCATGGCCCTCTGGAACGTGGCTTGTCTTTCATGTTGTTGTCACCACTGCTGAAACACACCACTCACTGCTGCACTGTGCTCACATCCACTGTTTGATCTCCATAAACGTTCAGCAGGTGTCAGTGAATGTCAACAGGTGTTACTGTTTGTCCATGGAGGAATTAAGTTCTGAGCCTTTGTTTCATCCATACTTCCATGTCAGGTGCCATTTTGTCAAACTGCCCCTCTGCTTCTATCTGCATCTGTCGCACAGCAACAAAATGGAAGATTGGTGAGAAGGTTCAACCTCTACTGCCGTACCACCCACATCCACCTCTGATGTCATAGTCGGACATAATAAAATAGGGGGCGTCACTTTTGGAACAGCCTTCAGATAATCTGAAAAATCTGACAGTTTATAAAAAATCTGAAACTGGGCAATAATGTATTAATTTAAAAAAAACAAGTTTAAAATGATGTTGTGGATCACATGAGTGAAGTTTGTAATACAATTTAAATTAAAATCTCCATTCTTTTTTGAATCACAATTCTGCTGTGAGTCTTGGAACCTTCACCAGCTTGTACTTACACATTCACTCACTACTCTTAGTTTGGGAATTGCTACTTCATATTTTCATCCTTTTAGGTATGCTATCTTGCCATATATTAGTATCTGTGTGAGACATACCAGAATATATCTATACTGTATTGTTCATACTGAAGGACAAAGTCTCCCTCAATAAAAATTACTCTTTTTTTTTTAATTATTTTTTTTTAGTATTTCAACACATCTGATTAGGAGCAAAAGATGTGCAGTTACCATGCAATACATCAGAGACAGGAGCTCTTACCATGGAAAGCAGGAGATTAGAAATAAGAGGGTTCACTGTAAAAGAGAGACTCTTGTATTCTGGCACCAACCCTGAGGCTTGCTTTGTTGTTAATCCTAATTAGAGAATTCCTTCTGGATATCTTAAGACTTTTCTAGGTCTTTGTGTGCTTTCTTTAGTTTAGTGTCACACTATTATGAATCAGGAGGAACTTGACTGAAATCAGTGAGATCAGCGTTGTGTAAGTAACGTGAGATGAGCTTGGCTGAGGTTACTCAGGCTTTCATATCTGTAATTCTTGGCTAGAGCTCCGTTCTTGGAAGCTGTTACACGTGAGGCTCAGAGAGGCTCAATATTGTTACCCTCGTGGTGTTTCACCTAACTGGGACCACTTATGTTGGTTTAAAAAAAAAAAAAATGTGATCTGCGTTGTCTCAGTTTTAATGTTTCGTTTCCCTAATGATCAGTGTAGCACACTCACGAGAAACTGTGGATGTGAAGAAAGCGTAGCATGAAAAATTCATCTTTCTAACTACTTCCTCCACCCTCCAATAACATAATTGCTGTGTTCTCTTCACTGTCTAAACATCAGAGCTGTAGTTCTCTATTGATTTGAGCAAGGAGTGTCATCTAAGTGCAGAAAAGCTTTGCAAGTAAGCAATTTCAGCCCTTCCGTCTCTGTTTGCTGAAAAGGAATTCAATGTATGCTGCAGATTGGTGGCATCCTGCTCTTCTGGCTGCAGTACTTCAGAAGAGGTGATTCTCTACTGAAAGGTCCTCCTTTCACATAGAATAAATTAAATAGGCATAATTACTGACCTTTGTGTTCCTCCTGTCTTTGTGCATCTTCTTGTCTTCTGGCTTCATCTTGTAGAACAGAAAACAAATGTATTTCAAGCTACATGGATAAGTAATGACTACTAGCTAATGAAATGGAGCAGTCATTCATCTTACTTTCCAAAAAGTCTGTATTTCAACTTTGGTTATTGTTTTTGCTACCTCTGCTTGTGCTTTTAAATAACGGATGATGTATTACTTCTCTGACCTGTAACTCAGGCTCCCTTTCTTCCGTGGTCTCCAAATATTACAAGTAATAATGTTTTAGCTGACATCTTATTTTCTTTCCTTTACCCCACATTTCTAGCACCAGACATGTTTAGCTACCAGGGTAGTACTGGAAGAAGTCTGTTCTTGTTCTTGACATCAGAGCGTGTTCATCATTAAAGGTGCTAATGAATGTCTGTTTTACAAACATTAGAGGGTGGAAATGTGAAATACCAAGTCTGAGGCGAAAGAGCCCTGTTAATTTTGTTTGTGTAAGGAATCTTGTTGGACTACTTGGATTACTTCATACATTGCTACATTACTTCATCTTTACAAGTGCTTTTTAGTGGAGCTAGAAGCATGTTAAGTATAAAACGTATTTTGTAATGTATGATTCTAATAAGCATTACTTCATAGCAGCAGTGTTGGTTTCCTGGGCTGTTGTTTACAGGCATTGACTTTAAAATGTTTTTAATGATGTACAGCTGTAATAAGCATTTCAGAAGACTTAGAAGTCTCTAGAGAATGAACTGTAATTGAAGTCAGATTGTCCAAAGTTCATGAGACTCGAGCCTAGAGTACTGATAGTGAAGGAAACCAAATCCTGTCATCTTCAAGTTCATCTGGTTTTTATGCGCCTTGGATTTAAACCACTGCAGCCATCAATCACATTGAAAACCACATCAGTTGGCTTTTGGTATCCAAGATTTTCACTGTATTGTTCTGCTGAGTTATACAACTCTGATTTTGTACATATGTTTATATATTTCTAGGCAAACCAGAAGGTTTCGTGATGCTGAACAAGAAAAAGATAGAATGCTGCTTAAAAGTATTATAAAAGTTTGGAAACAAATGAAGTCCCTCCGTGAATTTCAGAAGTTCACTAACACACCCATGAAGCTTTATTTGAGGAAGTATGTTTTGATAACACTCTTTGTATTTCATTCGCCAGCAGTGAGGTTTTAGTGAGATGAGCTGTTTTGGGATGTGAAGGGTGCAGAAGTAGGGATTTGAGTAGTGTCTGTCACTGGTTGAGCTTGCCAGACTTGGAGGAGGGAAGAATGTAATGATTGTAACAAAATGAAACTTGTAAGGTCTAACAAGTTAAGAAAAAGTAATTAATTCATTTTGGATGGTAGCTATCTGCTTTCAACTCTTGCAGACTGTGCTAGTTTTTTTTCAACATACCATGCTTTTGATATAATGGAATTAATTCATGGAGAAGTGTTCTTACGCTATAGATGATAAACTTTATTGTAACATTTATATTAATTTATACCTCGTACAATTGTTTTGAAGGGAAGAAGTTGATCAGAGGTCAGATGAAAAAGCATATGAAGCAGAAATTCAGGCTGAGATAAGTGAATTACAAGAAGAATATATGGAAGAATATGAGAAGAAAATGGAGGAGTATAAAACTGAGCTGCAGGAGTGGAAATCCTGGAAGAAGGCACAGGTTTGTTTAAATCATTGTCTACATCATTGCTTCACAAAAATTACATTATTACTAAATATGTTCAAAGCTTATCCTTGTAATTCAGAAAAGAAGTCAATTTCAGAATAGACGTGACTAAATATTCTAATGTATTTGGATATCTTCTGTCTGTGTAGAACATGCTAGTGAATTGCATGTAAAAACATGGTGTGGTTGGTTTGGATTGGCTGAACATCCAAGTAGTCTGTAAGTTTGCAGAAGAATGAAGTTGCTTGTAGTCGTCTAAGGCTGAACATGCATATGAATGCTGGAGTTCTGCAGTTCAGGAGAAACTGAGAAGTGCATTGTATTCTGCTCATTTATTTTTGTATTTGGTGTAGAGGATGTAGTGCATCATTCTGCACTTAATATTAAGATGCTGCTAAGCTGTTATTACTGCATGTGCATTCAGTTTGTCCACCTATGCAGACAGTGCATCTCTAAAGAACTGTAGCTGCTGTTTGAGTAACCTTCCTTAGCTCCCAAGGGAATAGACTTGCTAACTCTGAACGAGGTGTCTGCTGCTAACCAAAACATTCAAGAAACAGTTGCTTTGTACGTTAAACAAAGGTTAAATATATGTTTTGTTTGAAGCATGTCATATTCTTGAAGCCTATCAATGGAATGCATTGCTGAATTCCAGATCTGAAATAGTAGTACACGATAAAAGAAATCTTCTCTTTCAGTGCAGTGATTTATAAAATTATACAGTCATTTCCTGTTCAGCGCATGCGGTGAATCAAGAGAGCAAGAGAAAAAAGCTATACTGATCAAAATAGTACAGGTAGAACATTATTATTTCTATATGCAGAAGTCCAAAAAGAAAAGGAAGAAAGAGCTTCAAGAAGAAGAATCGATAGAAGATTGTGATCTTGGTGAGGAACCTGTAAAACCCATCCCACCGAAAATGGTTGATAGCCTGGAAATAGAGCAGCAGGTCAGAGAAAAAGCTAACAACTTCAGAAGGAAGCCTGGAGAGCCTGCTTTAATCCCTGAACTAGTCTTGTCAGGAAGCATAACTCCAAGTGAACAGTGTCCTCGGTAAGATAAATGTTGTAGCACACTTCTTACAGTGATCATCTGCTGTTATTTATTTGATTCTTACCTCTGCAACTTCTGAAACGTGCACTCGCCATTCTATTTAGCTTAATGATTGAAACCTTAAACTTCTGCTTCTGAAGCTGACATAACTTAGTTATTTTTCAAGTCACATGAAACTGGTTGTGATTTTTGGTGGTGGTGGTTATTTTTAGATTAGAGTGTAGGATGCTTTGGACGCTACCACTCATTATCTAGTCCTTTACACCAGGTGGTATAGCCAACAAATAAGAGAAAATTAAAGAAGTCACGTGGTTATCTAAAGATTTCACTGTGGATAAAATAAATGCTCTTTTGTATTACTTTCCACTTTTATGCACAGAGTACATCCAGCAAATTTCAGTCATTTAAAAACTGCTTCCTTTCATCATTACTTAATAAGCAGCCCCATCAAGGAATAGGGCTTGGCTGGTCTGTTCCCAATAACTGAAACCTTAATCAACCTTAATGCGGTATGATAGCATATCCTGTACCCTGGTAGAAGGGAACAAGGAAATTCTGTTTCCTTAAAATGTCTCCTATTAAATGGAGGTAGCAGTTGTGGTTCTAATATACCACTTGTTTGTTTTTAAAGCATCTTTAAATAATTCATGAGAAGGTAAAAATAGATGTTAAATTATAGTTCTTAACTCAGTGATGTTTTTAGAAGAGTTGCATTTTCATGCGGTTGACTTCTGTTTCCCATTGAGGAATCAGATTCTCATTAAAAAATAAAAAGTATAGATGTTATTAAAACTGTTCTGACCACTTGTTAAACATATTTACAGAGCAGAGGTTTTGCGACGAGACGATGTGAACAAACGCTCAGCATTTATTAAAGTCTTTTTCAACTCCAAAGAAGTATCAAGGACTGTTACTCGACCACTGAGTTCAGATTTCAGAGTTCACTTTGGACAGATTTTCAATTTACAAATATTCAACTGGCCAGAGAGTTTAAAGCTACAGGTAGATAATGATTTATAATAGGGTTTTTTGAAAAGGTAATATGAAGTGCAAGTCATTCTGTAATGTCTGTATTTTGCTCTACAGCAGTGTTGGAAAGAAGGACCCTTTCTATATTATCCATCTTTTATGCCCCTTCTTTGCTTTTCTAGTAGCAAACTTTTAACTTTGCTGCTATGTTTCTGATGCTTGTGCTAAGATTTTATTGTTATTATTTTATTTATTTCTTTAAACTTCTGTTCTGGCTGTTGTGACCAACTGTGATTTATTCTCAAAGTTCTAACGTGTAATACATATATGTTATTATGTATGTAAATGCCTGTAACGTGACTGTAGGCTGCATTGGGGAAATGAGTAATTGGGACATGTGATTAAAACATATTTAGAAAATCTGATTTGTATTGCAGGTAAACTTTTCAATATATTCTTAATACACTCTTATCCACATCATAAAAACACTATAACGTTTGTTGGGAAAGAGGAAAAAAAAATCAGTACCAGTAATTTTCGTTATTACACTGTTGATCAAATTAAGTGCAGTTAAGTCCAAGAAAAGAAACAAACAAACAAACAAACAACCAAAGCCCAACCAGAAAGTCCTACCTCTTGTTACAAGTATGAATTAATGAATGAGGCAGTCGATTTTTTTTGTCAGGTAACTTAACTACTGGCAACTCAGAGGAGGGTGTATAGCCCTCACCTATTAATTTGTGTAACACACAACATGAAAGACATGAGAAATATATCTACTTGGATTAGAAACATTTAAACAGGGACTGAGAAATCAATTTTAAACCCTCTATGTCAGAAACTGTCCAGGAAAGAGCAAAGCAACTTGCTGAACTGACAGAACTGAACTGTGTGCCTTACTTGGTTTGTCATGAGACAGAAGCCCTGATGCTGGTCCTCATGCCAAGCAGTTCATGTTGTACAATGATGCTCCTAAGTATGGGGAACTTTGGCCTTTATTCTCATACATGTATGTTAAAAAGGTGATAGGGATATACTACTAAGAACTCAGTCCCAGTTAGCTGTTAGTAGCTGAAATGTCTACTAATTATATATTTTAAAAAGCAGATGAATTTCATTGCTTTAAATGGCTTTAAATTATGTAATGCTTAATTCATAATAAAACCTGTTGTCCAAATACTCTCCAGTATGCTTTGAACTTCTCATCAATACTTTGTGAAGTATTTATTTTTTCTTAAGTGTCTGTCGCCATGGATTTTTCTAGATCTATGAAACAGCGGGTATGAGCAGCACCACCTTGTTGGCTGAAGTTTTCCTACCTGTTCCTGAGACAACAGTTCTGACAGGCAGCGCTCCCGTGGAAGAGATAGAGTTCAGCAGCAATCAGCGTGTGATTCTGGACCATGAAGGAGTTGGGAGTGGTAGGGAACGTCGCTCTTCCTCAATTCAGTGCTTCATTGCTGCTTGTTTTGCTGAAACCACACAGAAGTAACAGGCCTGGCATAAGTTTCAGAGTAAATTCAATTAACACCAATGTGTGTATTTATTACTTGGCTTATAGTATTAGTGAAGCTCTAGTAGCTGTAGAAGTTGTGTGGGTTTTTTCTTGTTGTTGTTTGTTCAGTACTTAAGTAATCAGGCCTCTGGTAGTGCAGAGCAAGCAGATGGTATTAATCAGCATAGCTGCAGCAATTTTAACATTTCAAACCACTGAAGAACTGACTGCATAAATGTATATGCAGATGAAGTCTTTGGTGTGGTGACATACTGTAAAACATTTCATAGAATCATAGAATGGCCTGGGTTGAAAAGAAACTCAAAGATCATCTAGTTCCAACCCCCCCTGCTAAGTGCAGGGTTGCCGACCACTAGACCAGGCCGCCCAGAGCCACGTCCAGCCTGGCCTTGAATGCTTCCAGGGACGGGGCATCTACAGCCTCCTTGGGCAACCTGTTCCAGTGGGATTTCAGAAAGGAAAATTAAAATGAGGGTGAGGTAAGAAAAAGGAGAACAAGAACTATATAACGTGCAGAACTTTGTAGTTTATATAGTGTTTGATCTGCATTATGGGATAATCGATGCATAAAGTTACAGTACATGAAATACAGATAAAGGCAGAGCAGAAGAACAACTAAAAACGGTCAAGAAAAGCAGTGTGGAAGGAAAACTTTTACAACACATTTGTGTGTAAATGTCATTAACTATGACGACTGTATACGCAGTTGCGTATCACAGACCTTTAGGGCTGACTTTTCAGGTATGCATAATCCTTTTAACTGTGAATTTCCATCTCATTGATAAAAAGAATACAAACACTGAATCTGAAAATGGCAAGAAATGTTAAGTGGCATGTATCTGGGAAGGGAAAAGGAAGTTCTGGCTTACCCTTCAAGACGCAATGTTTCTTTGTGGCCCAATGGAAAGCCTTTTTGTAGTCAGAATGGAATCTTTCTCTTCTTTTGTAGAGCAGTGTCCTTCTCTGCTGCATGCAGCAGGGTCAATTTGTTTCATGTAATCTGTCCATTTATACAGAAAGAGTAATTTCCCTACTTGTTTTAAGGAAGCATTTTTAAAGCGATATAGACAGCGTTTGAATAGATAAATATACTACAGATATAAATACATATAAATATACTATTTTATTTTCCTTTGATAGATGTGTCCTTTTCCTTTGAAGCTGATGGCAGCAATCAAATGACTTTAATGACTTCTGGGAAAGTATCTAGTAGTGTCTCTTGGGCCGTTGGAGAAAAAGGAATCCCCCTAATTCCTCCAGTATCTCAGCAAAACACAGGACTTGCAAGGTAATATGATACAAATTCTCTGTGATTCCTGGAAAGGTGTTTTAATCAGTATTTAATGGAATAGGTGGCTTTCATGGTCAATAAATGTCATAGCTTTTTTCCTTAAGCTTGCGGGTATTTTACGTTACATATGTTTGGTAAAACAGATAAAATTTCTAACTAAAACCTTTCATTACACTATTTATATTGAACAAAGCTCAAGCTGATTAAATTCATTTTTTATGGTACAAAGACATAGGGGTTGTCCAGATTTTGCTCTATATTGGTAAGGAACTTTCCTGTAGTCATTTTTTGCAAAGAATAGAAGCTCCACCTTTTTCTTACGCAAAGTGCATTGGGGAGGGTATTGGGACACACGCTTTAAATGCCGTTTTTCTAACTGATGATAAAAACTACAGTATGAAAACAGTAGAAGTTAATAAGTTAGTTTTAAGTAAGTAAGAAGTTAGAAAGCTAGTCATATCTGTATCATTCCAAGTTTATTAAAAATATTAACTTTGTCCCATCAGAAGCCTGTTGAACTCCAGAAATTAGTATGCTAATATATTACTCCAGTCAAAACATTCTGATTTGCACAGTGGTTGCACGTTGGACATGGTAGTTTACTTGTCCATTTTACTGATTTTTTTTTGTATAATTCTGATTGAAGTCATGAAATGTTCTTTTGTAATGACTTCAGGTACCTTCACTGTAAAGCCTTAAGAATTTTACCATTCTTACTAAACTGTGAAAGTAATTCTTCCAGCTGACTGGATTCTATCATATTTTTTGTTATTTAGAAGCTAGACCTTGGCATTTGCATCACTTTTATACTATTCTTGACTCAGGCTGCAGCCATTAGAGTAATTTGCTGATCAGCAGATAAATAACTTGCTGACTTCAATGACTCTAGAATAGCATAAGATAAAAACCATAAGGATGCATTTCCAAAGGCTGACTTTAAACTCAGCAGACTAAAATTACAGTAGATTGTCACTATAGCAAATGGGAAAATCCAGAAGGAAATTCAGTGTAAAACGCTTATTTGGATCACCTTTTAGAGATGAACACCATCTGTGACTTCCCATTGTCTACTGTGAAAGCCTGACACAAGATTTTCATGCATAAAGTTAGTCTTTGCCCATCAGCTTTTCAGCTCAGCTGTGATTCAGTGTGTATTTGTTCAAGGTGCTGTAATGATGCAATCTTAACGTTGCTGCTTTATCTGCTACTGCAGTAACTGCTAAATAGGTTGGCTGGTTCTAACCAAGCTTGATGGAAGATCTGTAAGTTAATAAAGCTTTCTTGAAAATAGAATACTCAGAGAAGAAGAGAGCAAAGACTTCTAATGAGAGAAGGGGCACCATCCACATTCTGTAGTATATGTCTAATGAGCATGCAAAAATGCAAATTATTGTACAGATGTCCTCCTGACTACCTATCATACTTGACAACTGTGAATACAAGTAGGTGAGTACAAGTGAGAAGCCAAGGACAGCCCAGCACAGTGCACTCGGTGCCAGCCAGCACATGGCCCTGCACGATCTGAACACGGCAGGCAGAGCAGGGTGCTGGCAGCAGTTCCAGACCTGGCAGGAGAGTGAGTTAGGTCCAGGTTCTGTCCAGAAACACTGTCTAGGAGACAGACCAAAGGTAGGATTTTAGTCGTAGCACAGGCAAGGACTATAAATCTGGGAAGTTCCTTTAAGTGTGGGTTGTCAAAACTATAATTTTCTTTCTGTGAGGCCATCTAACATAGAAATATTACTTACTAGTAATCAGAAACATGCAGTAGTGTAGGTATGATAAATGTTTGAATTAGTAAGTACTTTGTCATGGTAAGTGTGCAAAAGCATTTTGTATTTGTAGAAATGTGGTCAAATTCCATGTTTCAGAAAAGGCTGTAACTGAATGAATGTTTTCTGCAGTAAGAAAGCTTGTATAAGCGTTCCCTTTTAGCAGTGTTCCTTCATCTTGCTGCCTCACTTTCCTTGGCTGTTCACCATTCCTTCAGCTGCGTAGCCGCAGTTCTGAGTCTGTGTGTCTTGTAAGCAGAATCACAGAACCTGTGCAGGTTTTAAAGATGCTATCTTCTTCTATATCACTGCTGTTTTTTCAAGAGTTGATTGTGTGTTTTTTCTGTTTTGTTAATTTGTTTACAATTTATTTAATTTCAGTCAACTGTTTCACACTGTGCTGACAGAAAGAATGACTTCCTTTCAGCTGAAGTCAAAAATGGTGTAGGGGTGGAAGTGGGCAGGTGGGGGATGAATGGCAAGATTTCCTGGAGTGAGAGGTTTGTAGTTTAAGAATTGTGTAGTGGAATTAATTTTCAGGTTTTAGGGCTTTTTTTGCTTGTTTCATTCTTTTTTTTCCCCCAAGATTGTTTTAAATATATTTTTTGTGTTCTTAAATCAAATGTGTTTTAGGTGGAATCATCTGATAGCAGTTCTGTCTTTTGTCTTTTAGTGCTTTAAAAAATATCGATGCCATTGCGTCCATTGGCACATCAGGCTTAACTGACATGAAGAAACTGGCTAAGTGGGCAGCAGAGACAAAACTTGATCCGAATGACCCCAACAATGCAGCTCTGATGCAGATGATTATGGTAAGTGGCTTTTTCAGAGCTATAGGACTAATGGAGCTGTGAAACACCAGTACCAGTTTAAATTTCTGATGGATATACTTGTGTGAATGTTAAGAAGCAAGATGTCTATCAAAAATAGGATTTATTAATCCATTAGTTAAGTAGTTTTCTAGTGGTGAAAAACAGGTATTAGGGAATATGGAAACTGGCTAGTTACATACTTAAATATTACTGCACTGTACAGTTTTGAATTTCTTTTTTCCTTAAGGTGCCAGGAGTATTGCCACTGAACTTGTATGTATTAAGTAGGAAGTTGCTCATCAGTCAAGGCTGCGCAAAGTTTTGTTTATCGCAGAAGCTGAGACTTTGCTAAGCATCAAATTGTAGAGCTGTTCATGTAGCTGAAGTTATGTACAAGAGTCACCTTTCCAGTAGAGTTTCCTAGGCCATTCTGCTCCGTTAGAATTTTCTTACTCATCAGTGTTTTGTTTATGTTTAGGGGAGATAGAATTTTACAGTATTCCAAAGCGTATGCTGTGTTCTCATACTTGGCTCAACAAAAACCTGCTTTAAAACATGTAATGTTTTGTTTTCAGTTTGGTCCATCTTAACTGCTTCTGCATAGAACAAGAGCATTCTTGCAATATGCATATAGGACTTAGCAAAAGTTATATTATAGACTCGTTTCCTTAGTACAAAAAGATTAATAACTTCTTGTCTAATTTAGGTTGCCACTAGTGGAGAGGCACACGTTCCTGACTTCTTCAGACTGGAACAGTTGCAGCAAGAATTTAATTTTGTTTCAGATGAAGAATTTAATAGATCAAAAAGGTTCCGACTCTTGCAGCTCAGAAACGAGGAGGTGGCAGAGTTCCGAAACTATAAGCAAGTCCCTTTACATGAACGAGAAATCAGTGAGAAACTTTTCCAGGTAGGCTGTTATCTGAAACTATTCAAAGTATGTCCTCTAAACACATCATATTTCTTCTCTAGTTTTAATGTTAATATTTGACTTGCAGTAAAATCATTTGGTCCCTTAAGGAATGTACGGCTCTGCTGACATTTAAAAAAATTAGAATTGTGTTCCCTCCGTTTTTTCTGGTGTTATTCTAATCTAATTAAGACAGCTTCCTTCAAATGAAATGCTTGCACAGCTATAGTGTGGAAGCAGAAGTATACAACACAGCAACTACTGTAGACACAAATGTTCTAAGATATTTTCTTTTAAAGGTGATTTCAAATACAGAAGGGTAGTACAAAGGTTGTTCAGGCTAATGCTTATTAACTCTTCTACCATTCTTCACACGAAGGGCTCAAGCAATGACACTGAGTATTAAAACCTTTTTATGTTTTACTCCAGCTTATGTTGCAATTACTTGGGTTTCAGTACATTTTTCCAATTAACTCACCCTATCCCTGCCTGTTAATTACCTTACTCAGACGTGTGTGCATTTGTATTTGGTTTGCACTTCAGTTATATTTAATCTCAGTTCCACTATTACTGTTAAGTCACATATTCTGTTTTTCTTTAGCAATTCATATGGCCACATAGCATTTTAGTGTGCTCATTGCCTTCTCAGGATCAGAATCATCTTGAATTTTGGCAGCTGTTGCTTTATGCCTTGCAGAAATTTCTTTGAACAATTCCTTTCTTCCATTTCTTTTGGTTTATATCTTTTTAAAATATGCTTTATTAATTCAGAAAGATCTGGCTTCTTCACAGTAAACATTTCTCATTTTTGAATTTTAGATTAGTTTTTTACCTTCTATTTAAGATTACAGTACATCTTTGACAAACACTTCTGTTCCGGTTGATCTTTGTCTAACCGTTCATTTCAATTTAAGAATTGTTTTTTGTTGTCTTTTGTTTTCTTTTCCCATTAAGACTGAATTGTATAAACCCACGATCACCTGTTCCAAGTTCATTTGATATGACGTGATCTTCAAAGTTTAAAGTGGTGTTGTTTCTAGTTGATTTACTAGCTATTTGGCAAAGAAATTTGAAAATTTTGTAGAACTGTGGATATACTGTTTGGAAAACATTGTCTGGAGTTCATCTGGTCCTGTTTTCCACGGTGATGGGGCTGTTGCCAGCACTAGGTGAGGTCAGCTATGTGTTTGTCTAGCCAAGTCTTGAAAAGTGGGAGATTCCACAGCCCTTGTGAATAACCTGTTCTGGTGCTGCAGTAGCCTTCTAGTGATTCTTTTGGTTGGTTTTTTGTTTTTTTTCCATGTCCAACCTGAATCTGCTTATGTTGAATGTGCTGGCTGTGTTCCCTTGTTATATTATGTGGCACTACAGAAAAGAATTTGACCCCGTCTTCTTTACAGTTGTCCCTGCCCTAGCTATGGACAGGTATTGGATTGCTCCAAATCAAGTCATTGTTCCAAGTCAAACCTGCTAAGTTTGTGTAGTCCTAAGCAGACAAGTCCAAGAGGAGAGACGTTACTTCTTCCTTCAGGTACCTGGTGATAGGGTGAGAAGAAAACAGAGCCAGACCTGAAGATGAATTTCACTCAGTGGCTTTTACATGGCAGCTAGGATCTGTGGCTCTAAAACCAAACCAGTTTGTGACAGCTTTTAAGCTACCAATCCTGGGAGACCCATAGACTTCAAGACTCTGTGTTTTGCCCAGGAACTGAATGTCATCTCCTTCTTAATTTGTGAGATGTTCTCCTACACTTGCAAATAAAAGTTGCTTGTCAGTATAGCTTTCATTGTAGTTTTGAGGTCTACCAGAATCGTAACCGTAACGCTGGATCAGTATTCATCTCAGTCCATCAGTTGGGCTGCAGGCTCTTTGGTCAAACCTCAGGCAAAGCAAAATCTTCACTTTCTCACTATCTACAACCAATGATTTTATTGTGCTGTTAAATCTCTTTATTACTTGAATGCGGATTCAAAATAACTCAGTAATTGTTTCACAGCAAAATTTCCCGCAGGTCAAGTGTCAGGTCACCTTCCATGAATACCGTATCTCTTCTGAGTACGAAGAATTCATCCTACTGCAGCTGCAGTAACACGAACCATTGCCAGTTGAAATGGAATTTCAGTTTACAAAAGCAGGTGGAAGTTCAGGTTTAGAACAAGGGAAGGAAATCTTCATGTTATTCCAAGTGATTTAAACCACGTGAATCTTAATGCAATTATTTTCTCTATGCATGGAAGTTGTGCAGTGCTGTTACTGTATACGTTAGCATTAAAAATAGCCTTAAACGTCTGACATCTGTTTTTGTTTACTTTGATACCCACATAAATATTAATGAAATACCTTTTTTTCTTGTATTCAATAAAGCATTGGATATTTATCAAATCACAAACTATAGTAAATATTTCAGGACTATGAGAAAAGACTACATGAGAGGGATGTGATTGACAGTAAGCATTACCTAGATGCACGCAGAGCTGTTGTTGCCAGCTACCTACAAAAGGTAAGATACAAAAAATATAAATCCATCGTATTTCTCTAGGTCATGTGTTGCTGCTTTATTTGGATGCTCAGTTTTCAAGAATACTAAAAACTGCTAGTGGCAGTGTAAAAAGGTAGATAAAATCCCAGCTGGCCAGCAAAGCTCTGATATGTCTGTAAGGTTGATTTGGTGTCGGACAAAACAAATTGCTTATTAGCAACAATAGTTTGTAAAAGAATCAAAGACAGTGGAGAGTGTTTAAATCTTCCAGGCACGTCCAGGCAACTGCTAAAACCCAGATTCAGTAAGATAATATCAAAAATAATTTTTAAATGAGCTGTCACATCTGTGTCAGCCCTACATGCTTTGCGTGATACTTCAGTCTGTACTCAAACATATGGTTTATGCAGTACACTGAATTGTCGTGCAGTAGTACAGAGTTAAATAGCATACGGTACCTCAGTTTGTCACTTAGATAAATGCAAGTAGTCTTTTTAGAATTAGCACTTGGATATTGTGTACTTCTATAAGTTGTCAGATATGCTAGAAAATTAGATTGCTCGTGTCAGCTCTGAAATTCATTGCAGTCTGAAATGCGATTTTACCGTCACCTCAGCACAATGAAAACTTCTAAAATAATGAAAGGAGATGTGTAGTAGAAGCTTTTGTTACTGTTCTTTTGCAGTAACAGAAGTAGCAGTAATCTTGTAGTAGAACAGTATGTAAAGATATTACTAGCCCTAGTGGTAGGAAATAAAAGGACAAAGGCAATACTCCTTCACTCTGCTTCTGCACAGTTGTTGAGAGAAGGGGGAATACTTCCATCTCTGCTTCAGTCTGTGACCTCAGCATAGAAATGAAAGGAACTAAGGATTTTTGAACATTTATTTGAAACCACAGTATTAGTAGCACAGGCCTTTCCTGATTGTCCTGTACTACAACGCGCTGCCTTTAATCTCTGTAATTAATACCGTATAGATTTTTTTAGAGTCTTTTCTGTAACTTCATTGAGGTGCCCAAAAGAAATGTCTGTCAGTGACGTTTATTGTTGAGATTGTTTCTGATGATGAACTGTAATCACATAAAAATTGATTTTCTGTTTCTCTGATGTATGCTTTCATATGTTTACATCTGGCTAGCTGGTATGTTTCTACGGAAACACGGTATTCCTGAAATATTATGTTATGAAGAAAGAAATTGTTTCTGGTAGAAAGAAAACTTTCCTTGACGTGATTCTTTTAAAAGAGGAATAAATAAAGAATGTGTATTTGGAATTTGTGTTTAGCAGACAGAATGCAAGTATTTGCAGTGGTTTGGGATTCACTTGTCATTTTGTCTCTTCTTTCTCCATTCTTTCCCGCTCACAGGTTCGAGAGTCGGTAATTAACCGCTTCCTCATAGCAAAACACCATTTCCTTCTCTCTGATCTGGTCAATGAGGAGGAGATTCCTACTCTGGGGTAAAGGAGCTGTCTTCATTGATTCTAAGTCAGTTAATGTAAAATTGTGTCTGATACTTCTTTGCCAGCTGTACTGATGTGACCAACCGATGAGATGCTGTACGTTTAGCGTGGTTGTCTGTCACTATAGCAGTGATTTTGTTTACTTTCTCTTACGTATTTCTGTACGCTGTTAACTTTCAGAAATGTTACTGGTTTGAGCAATGATTTCTTTTTCCTAAGATTATTATTTGTTTTATTACGTAGGCACTCTCTTTGAATTTTTGTTGCGAATCCCATACTTGCTGATTTTGAAACTTGAGAAATTACCACATAGTTGATTCTTAATTAGTGTTGCTGACTTAAAATTTGCATGAGTCATGAATGGGAGATACTTCTCTTTCTCATAGAAGTTGCTCGTGTTCAATCTAAGCGTGACACACTTGATGTGTAGCTAACATTTTTGAATCAACAGTATGAAACTAAACAGTCCCATCTGCTGGAGATACAGAGACTTGCTCTCTGAAATAGGATTCATGTCATTTTTCCTTCATGTTTTCACATAGCATAATAGAAGAATACGAATGAGCCTGTAGTCAGCTTTTGAAGTCGTTTCAGATCAAATGCTTGACTTGTATTTTCTTATTACGAATACAAATTCATATTGAGTGCTACTTGTTAATTTATGGAGTTAGTGAATTTAAAATACACAATTACTTGTTTAAAGTGTCTACTTAGTGAGATTTCAGTAACTCGTGGTTTTATCTTAAAAGCAATTAATGTGATTGTTTATTATGTGTAAGGGAATAATGTTGTTGGCTTACCAGTTTTTAAAGTAGATTTTGGAATGTCTTCCGTCACTTAGGTATTTTTGCAGTTAATATCAGTGATGTGTAAAAACATGTATCTGCTTTTTATTCCTTTCCTATTTGTTTTTTTCCTTTGGTTCTGCTTTGCCTTGGGTTGTAAGTTCTGAGGGTCCAGGGTATGTGTGGCATATTCATTCTGCTTCCTTTCTGTAGCCTGTACATAGCTGTGTAATTAGATTCCTTACGTATTTCATACAGTTGTTGTCATCTACTAGATACCTTGCTTATAGCTGTAGTTTAGATCTATCCTGAATTGTCTTATTTGTATCTTATCTAATCTTGGAAAACAAGACCAAAAAAAAAATTAAAAGCTCTTTTCTCATATTTAAGTTAGAATTAATGAAATATAAAACAACTGGATTGTGTAGTACTAAATATTAAAACATTTTGACACTTCTTAGAGTGCTGTATGACACTAACAGTGTATGTTTCCTTTTTCTGTTAGCGCATAATTTGCATGCGTGTCATGGAAACAATAGAATTCTGGATTCTGTGCAAAAATGACTAATTGTCTGTTTTATGATTGTTAGGATTTTGGGACTTGGCCTCTTTAAACTGGCAGAGCCAAAACGGCCGTTAAAGCCAAGAAGAAAGGAGAGGAAGAAGGTCACAGCACAGAATTTATCAGATGGAGACATTAAGCTGTTAGTGAACATCATTAGAGCTTATGATATTCCAGTGAGAAAACCGCTCACGAGGTATGCTGCAGTGCTTGTTTTCACGACAGATTCATATTGTGGTTTCAACTGTTGAAAGGCAGCTGAAATAACTGGTTTTGAAATTCAGCCGTGTCTGTTGTTTTGATCCTCCTGATAAAAACACATAGAGATTTATCTTCTTAGGTCTTCTCAAGAACTTCATGAACTGCGTTGTTTAAGGGAGCAGATTGATCCAGTTTGGCCCAGGCTAATTTTTAGACGATGACAACATTTAGCATATAAAGACAATGTCAGTGAAGCATTGTGCTGTGTCCTGTAGAGATGCTTGAGTTCTGACAGTGTGATTTAGTTTCAGAAGCAGTGTATTGGTGCTGTGTTCTCTCTCTTCCAAAATGAATGTACTTACGTTTAAATGGGAGACGTTTTCATCCTGACTAATTATTTAGCATATAGCTAACTAATACAGCACTTCTGCTTTTTTTAATCTATTTATTATAATAAAGCTTCTGTTGAATTTCTGTGAATAAGATCAAACTGAGAAATAAGCAATTCATATTAGAAAAATCTTGACAAGAAGGAAATGATGAAAATTTTGATTTGTTACTGGTAGTACAAAATAACTTAAACCCTTCAGTTTTTTTGGATTATCAGGTATCTTATTTTGAGCTGCTTTTTTTACGAATAGTTATTCTTTTACAGTCTCTACTGTGGCATTATTACCAAAAAAGTTAAGGTAAAAATAAGCATGTTGACATATATTTTTATCTCACTTAGGGGTTACCGTCTGTGTTTTATTCATACGGGTTTAATTTTGTCATAGAGACCTTCCATGAATACTGTGAAGTCTGTCTAGTTTATGAGTTCTTCAGGGATTCATCTCCTTAAAATGAAAAATCTGTGGCTCAAGGTGATTGTTCAGGGGAGACAAAAACAAACAAAAAAAACCCTGGGAATTATAAATTGGTCAGAAGAGAGAGCCTTGAGGCACAACTTACTTTTACAGTGACGCTTCCAGGAGCCATATGCTCTCTACCCTTCTCTGGCAGTTCTTTTCTTGTTATTTGACTGAATGATTATCTTTCCTAGGCTAAAGTCATAGCATGAAGTTACAAGAACTATTTCAGGAACTCTGTATAGTTAATATATGATGTCAAGATTTCCTATTTGGTAATAGGTTCTCTGATTTTTTTCACAATGTTGTTGTCTGTTGCCTTTCATAGCAAACTTCAACAACCATCCAAATCTTCAAGATCCTTCAATGAGATGTTTGCAGCCTCTCCATCTGCTCAGAGCCCAACCAACAATGTAGATTGGGCATTCGACCAGGTATACTACAAAACTCGTGACATTTATAACAGCCATTAGTTTACGTGAAGTTGTAAGCTTTTTTTACAGGCAGTAACACCATCAGAAAGACAAGTTAGAGAGGTTGGCTTGCCCACTCCTTGATCTCCAGGAAGATAGTTAAGATGCTTAAGGGTTTCGAAAAGGATGATAAGGATGTTATAAATATGAAGTGGCTACTGCGCAGTGAAAAATAGTAGGGCTTTTCGGCCAGATTGGCAGTGAGTTCTAGCAGGGGAGAAGCAGAGCTGAGTTTGAGATGGACAAAATAACGAGTGATTGGGATGGGAATTTAGTGTTCGCTGATTCTTTGTTAGAACGCTGAGGGGTCGTCAAATTGAGCTGGGAGGAGCTGGGTTCAAATTGTGGGTTGCGATTCTTCATGCAGCATTTATGATGTGCGCAGAGAAGTTGCTTATGTGTACTGTGGGTAAAAGAGGTTTAGCTTGCATTGATGTGAACATTGAACGAGTATTTGGAAGAATGACACACTGGAAGTTGCCATACAGAAAAATTGTTACAGGCTTAGGAAAGTCCCTTTACCTTAAGACATCTGTAGACTTGAAGAGTAATAAGAGAACCTGATGCTTGTGTGTTCTTACTCTTGTGTACGTGTATACTTGCAGCTGTTCTCATAGTCTGAACTTCAGGCTCACTGCGCTCTTTGTCTAAACCAGCGTGGCCATTATTAGGACTGGTATTAGAAGTATGTTTGCTTGCTGTTGATAACTAAATTCAGCATATTTCTGCATGAAGATGGAAGCTCATTGGGGTGGGTTTTGTTTTTCTTAGGACATCCTTCAAAATTAGATCTTGAATTGTGGCAAAGGTTCTGCCGTATGCATTTGAATACTAATGAAATGTTCCATTAATGAATTTTTAATCAAATTAGGTGTTTGTTGTGTCTGGTAAAAGTTGCTTATCTGCAGTATGAGAATACAGGGACACCTTTTCCACTGGTGACTGGAGCACATTTGTTTCAGTTTCTTTCTTTGATTAGTTAGCCAGTAGTTTCTGTGGAGCTGGGGGAAAAAATTGTTTTCCTTGTGTATATAATATATCAAATATTCTGAGTGCACTTCACCTTCTTAAAATGCTAACATACAAAATTATTTTAAAAGCTTCATAAATGCTTAGAAGCCTGGAAAGTGCAATGTTTAAGGTATAATAAAGTGTTACGTCTGGGCTGGACCAAACCAAGTATGTTCTGATGAATGTTTCCTTCGTTTGCTTCTCTTTTTACAGGTTTTAGTCCGTCCATTTGTAGAAGTTTCCTTTCAGCGAACAGTCTGTCGGACAACAACAGCAGAAGGCCCAAACCCCAACTGGAACGAGGAACTTGAATTTCCATTTAGGTACAGCAAAAATGAAACCAATTTTTCTGAGTAATAGGAATTAAGTCTGGACATACAGATTTGTCTGAGTTCTCCTGTTTTGTTCAAATCAGTTTTTTGTTTAACTTTGTCAGAGCTCCTAATGGTGACTACAGCACCCATAGTTTGCAGTCAGTGAAGGATGAAGTGTTCATTAATGTTTTTGATGAAGTACTTCATGATGTTACAGAGGTGAGTTCATAATAGAAGGATAATCAATGTATTTTACTGAATGTTGTGAACTTCCTGAAGTTGTCAGAATAAGACTTTGCAGTGTAATAGCTCTCACCTTCCTGTGCCTCCTTTTCCTCTTTATTGTTCATTGTTGTATCTAGTCAGTATTGCATTATTATTCTTGATAACGTAATGCAAGAGTAAATATTGCATGCATCTTACCGAGAATAGAATTCTGCCCTCAAAACTGAAATGGTATTTGACGAAGCAAAAGGAAGAAAAGTATAGTCTTGAAATTCAGATGTCACTCTGGTATTCAGAGAAATCTTGTGTTTTTTAAACTTATACACTGATCATAACAAGATCTGGAAATCACTGAGTGGCAATACCCATGAAAACATTGTTTTAATTCCACAGTAATTTGTTAATTTTCATTCAGTTTTTCATACAGTTTTGAAAAGTTTTTGAAAGGCTTTTAAAATTCTAGTAAAACATGTCACGAGAAGATCAATTTACATGGTCTGGAAAGATCCTTGTGGAACCCTTGTCAAGTTTTTGAGTTCTCCATCAGAAGTTATGGAAGACTTGAACCCTGAAGTGCAGTCACATTGTATCACTGACCATGACTTCGTTGTTCAGCATCTGGCACGCCCGAAAAGTGTGCAGAATAATTATCGCTGTAGTAGTAGCTGAACTTACACTTTTAGTGAGTTAAATTGTTAAAAACAGTACAGGATTTTTTCACACCCTAATGAGACTGTTGATTGAATAAAAGGATATGAAACTATCTTACAAGTTGTTATGTTGCCCAACTTTTTAATAGGATGATCGTGACAGAGGGAGTGGTATCCACACTCGTGTTGAGAGGCACTGGCTGGGCTGTGTTAAGATTCCCTTTACCACAATATATTTTCAGGCTAGGGTAAGTGTCAATAACTTGAAATGCATCTCTTAAAAACAGAGTGGGAAGGGGCTGGTAATGCAAAGTCAGTTTTAATTATGTTCTCTGTACTTGTCAGTATATTTTTATGGAATTGATTGACAGTATCTTTGAAACTGCTGTCCTTTGTCAAATTTGGTGAATGTTTGCCAATAAGTTCAACATTTGGAAGGGAGAAAAGACAGACAAACATACTTCTGCGCTGACAGTGCTGCCTGGTTTCCTTCAGTAATGAAGTTAAAAATGGAAATTCTTTATGTGGTTTTGACAGTAGCTATTGAGATCATTAGTACTCCATTGCCTAGGTAAGTGTTAAAGAAACTTGACCTAACTCTTCTTTTTCTACACCTCTTATGAATTTACCTTTGCCTTTTCCAGTTATTCTTTTCCTCCTTCCACTGTTACAGGTCAATAAACAAAGAACAAGATTCTTTACTCTTTTCAGGGAAATGTTCATACTGAATATATGAAATTCGCCTGAGAAGTGTCTGCTCACAGCCCTGAGAGACTCAGTGGACAGACTTAGACATTTTAACAAGCTGCTTATCAATATATAGTGAAGGACATGGTCTGTCTTTGATGACTACCACTAACAATAACATCTGCTCTTGGTACCTGTTGTCGGTCTTTCTGTTGTAGAACAAGATAGTTCAAGGATTGCTGTCAGATGCACTCCTGACTCTCTCTGTAGGAGATGTTTCTGTCTGAGAGCCCTTAGGCGCAGTGTGAGTGTCCGCAAGCTCTTCCTGGCACTGTTCTCACATGAACAGGATTTCTTACTGAAGTTGAAAAGGTGTGATCGGTCCAGCAGCAATAACAAGGTGTACCTAGCAATTTAACTGCAGTGGCAAATGAAGTATTTCTTCATCCTGTTCTACTCCATCATAGCGGAAATTCTTGAGTGATTTATTTAATCTTCTCCTCATCAAAACTTAATTTTGTTCTTAAATATTTGATGAGCTAGCCCAGTGAATCACCTGTTCATCTTCTGAAGATGTCTTTCCCAGTGGCTGTCATTCTGTCCAGAAGCATGGAAGACTCAGACTTTTATGGCCAATTCTTCAGACACAGCGTATCCTAAACAGCCTTAAATTTTGCCTAAAATGATGCCTGAACTCTGCCCAAATCAGGAGGTTGATCTTCTTGCTTTCCTCTTAAGGCTTTGTACTCCTGCTGTTGAGTCTTGCCTGAGCAAGTGCTGGGCTTCCAGCTCCTTTCTGATATGACCTTTCCAAAAGTCCTTACCTCGTGTTTGTGGCTGCAGAAGGAGGTGCAAAAGGTCAGCGAGTCTGCCAGAGCTCTCTTCCTTAAGGGAGCTGGCTGAATGGGCCCAGTTCCAAATGCATCTGAGAAACATCAGCAGTTTCTGCCTGGAAGGTGCCTACCTGTGAGATGCTAGAGCATAATGCCCAGCATCGCTCAAACCCAGGCAAAAGCCTGTGGTGTGATGCTGCCTTCAGAAGGACAGTCCTGAAAACCGGTGTTGTGCCATTTTGTCATTTTTCCAAGTCAATGCTGCCATGTGGAGACTGCTACTTAGACTTGCCAGCAGACTGAAAATACGTACTGAAAAGCACTTGAAAGATAAAGATTGCATGCCTGTCAGTGTTCATTGAGAACAGCTTACAGTGCAGTCATAAGTTATTGTCCTCCCCCTTCCTGCTGAGCTGCTTTGAAGGACTTGGAGAATGAGGAATGAATTACAGAGATGAGACATCAGCCCTTCAACATCAGCGTATGTATTATCTGCTGGTGGGGAAGGAGGTTGTGGAGAAGTGCTGCTTGTGGAAGAAGCAGCATGTCCCAAAGCACAGCTGTGAATGGGAATGGCTGGCAGTCTTTCTGAGAACTAGTGTGTATGAGTTCAATGACATTAAATATTAGTGTCCAAAATAAGCAGAAGAGACTGAAATCCAGTCATAACAATGAAATGTCTTCTGTTCCCTGCAGTTAGTTAATACATGTCACATCTTGTATTGTTGTTCTGTTGCTCAAATCAACAAAGCAAGGGAATAAAATGCTTGCCTACAAATAGCAAATGTATTTTGAGAAAGAAGTGTCGCTTTTTTGCTTTTTATGAGAAATGTTTTCTTTTTGCCATAGTTGATCTGTATGTGCTGCTGTTTGTCTGTGTGTGTTGTAGATTGATGGTACGTTCAAGGTGAATATTCCTCCAGTTCTCCTTGGCTACAGCAGAGAGAAGAACCTGGGCATCGAGAGAGGGTATGAGTCTGTGCGAAATCTGAGTGAGGGCTCCTATATAACACTGTTCATTACCATTGAACCACAGCTCATTCCTGGGGAGTCCGTCAGAGAAAAGGTAACTAATCCGTAATGAATCATATCCTTGCTATTTCTTTCCAGCGGTGCGGTTTTTGGGATGTATACAAATAGTTAGGCTTAGTATACTGCAGTGTTCTATGTTGAATTTTTTAGCTCAGTTCTATTCAATTCTATTCACCAGTAAACAAGATGGACATTTAATGCATGAGAAATAAGCAAGCGTGCATTCACTTTGTGAGCATATCATTTTCTCATTTACTTCTGTAAGCAATGAAAAACTCAAATCAGTATTTGTGAACCGTGGGCAAAAAGGAGGTGGCAGGTACATCTACCGTATCTCTTGCTTCTATGCTTATAGTATTCAAAAACAGCATTTATTATTTGGTGTTTCATACTTGTCTCCAGATCTTGAACAAATTACTTCTAAACAACAACTTATTTTTTTTTTAGTTTCTTCACTAAAGTCCCTTCCACTAACAACACCACCAATGTATGATTGAAATGAGCGTACAGCTTGCCATTTGACGTAGCATTCTGCAATTCATTGCAGATCCGTTCAGTAAGGATGTATGTTTTTCAAGCACAAACCACAGCAGTTGATTTATTCTTTTTGCACTGTAATGCTACACTGGTCATTTATTAGAGACAAACACTCAAGCTTCATTTTATTTCTTTACCTGTTTTTCCTCTCTTTCTTGCTGTCCTTCCCGAATCTCTGTAGATGAATGAAATGCTTAAGAAGGTACAATTATTAATAATCAATTGAGAGATTGTTGTTCTCTGCTTAAGATTAAGCTTGGTTTTGTGCCATTCAGCAGTCTTCTTGCAGTTTGTGTTTCCTTGCTATGTTGTTTCTTTGTCAGTGATATTTGCAGTGAATTACTACAACAGAATTTTGAAAGTTGTAGGAGCCTTATGTTTCAGCTGTTCATTATGGTTAAGAATCGCCATTGCGTCTCTTCTCCTCCGACATGGAGGTCTGGCTACAGAGCACTGCTCTTCTACCTCTCTTTACTTTGAGAAGAAGGGCAGCAAATGCTGAAATAGATTTTGAACTTAAATACTTCCCGGAAAAGCTCAGCTAAAAGCTGTAAAAAAAATTAAAGAAGTCTGAATAGTAAGGATGCATCTCAAAATGTCCTGGAACTGCTCTGCAAATATTGTGACATCGTGCAGGACTGTCCCAGCAGTGTTTATGTGAAGATGACTGGGCTTTGTGCATAGCCTCAGTCGTGGTTGTACTGCAGTGGGCGTTAGGATGTGAAGTTAGAGTCATCCCTGCGGTGTGCTTGGCCTGACTTTCAGCGCATTCTTTTGTGCTTTAATCAAGCCACTTTTAGACACGGGGCACTGGGTGTGTTCATAAGTAAATGCTAATTGCTTGGTGTTTTTTCTCCATTGCCTTGAGCTTTCTTAGATGTCTGTAAGCCAAAGTATGTAATACAAGGGAAGCTCAAAAGACAGTTGGGAAAGAATTTCACGCTCCTTTTATGCTACTGCAGATGGTGAAGTAAGGTCAAACCTAGGCAAGACCTAAGCCCAAATGATCAATAAAACGATTTTCACATAAGTTCTAATGTCTTTTGAAGTTTGATACCCAAGAAGATGAGAAATTGCTCCAAGCAGCAGAGAAATATGAAGTTGAATGTACGTCAAAGTTTCCAAACCGTCAGTGCCTAACAACTGTAATTGACCTCAACGGGAAAACAGTTTTCATTACCAGATACATCAAACCTCTTAATCCGCCCCAGGAGCTCCTTGATGCCCTCCCAAATAGCTCTCAGACAACGGCAGTGAGTACTTAGAAAAGATCATGGCTTCATGTGATACAGATTTCAGATGTGTTTGTGCATGCGTGTGCACGCATAACGACGTTTCATTTCCTGTATAGCTACACTTACTTTTAAAGGAAAAACTAGAGATACAAAAGAAAGTAGTAGTGATTGATTATCTGTGTGTGATAAACAGTAAGTGTACCCATAGTTATGCTTGAAAAGGATATTTTTTATTTTTTAAAAATACACGTATGAATGACTATTGGCATAAATTTCTGTCTTAAAAGACGAGTCTCAGTGGGAGTAAGTTACAATTTCTAATTGTAATTTAGAAATTGATGTAATTTCTAGAACAAGTTATCTGCTAATATAACAAGGTTAGTCAGTGCTTTAACTTTGGTGTCTAGGGAAACAGCACTGTGCTTCAAGTCTAATATAATAATGCCTTTATTATATGTATGTATAGTGAGCTGAAACTTCTTTTTTTTCAGGAATTGGTGGCTCGATACGTTGCTTTGATTCCTTTTTTGCCAGATAGCGTGTCATTTGCTGGAATTTGTGATCTGTGGTGTACATCAGATGTAAGTAATGCATTAGACAGGTTTTTATCCTCATGAATGTGATGTGACATCCGGGTGGCCCTTGCTTTTGGGGGTAGTTTAGACTAGATGAACTCTGGAGGTCCCTTCAGAGGGGAACAGAGTAGGAATCATCCTACTCTGTGATTCTGTGATGGTAAGGACAGATTTTTCTTAAGCCATTTACTTCAAAGCAGAATTTATCTGGAGACCAGTGTGCGAGAAAAGATGCTTGTCCTAATACGAGCCAAAATTTTTATCTTTGATGTTTTGCAATTTTATGATTGCAATCTTATGATTGACCGTAAGAGTACTTAAGAGTTTTAAGCTTTTCCTGTTTTTCTCCATTATAAAACAATCCAAAATAGTTAGTCATGCATGAGGGAAAGGATGCCAACTGATGGAGAGTTTTAAACTACACTTTAAATTGATCATTGTAATGTTACGGAACCATAGAAAAAACATTGCATCGTGTTTAAAAAATAATAATAAAGCTGTAATTGTTGGCATTCCATTTCACATAAATAAAAATAGTAACAGATAATGAGTTAACCATAGGTGATGTTTTTGCCATCTCAGAACATCTCTGCGTGTTGTAGTTTAACCCAGCGGGCAGCTGAGCACCAGCACAGCACCACGCAGCCACTCGCTCACTCCCTTTTGGGGGATGGGTGCAAGAGTTGAAAAAGATGCACGTGTGAGAATCTACGGGTTGGGAGATGGGCAGTTTAATAAGGGATAGAATAAAATGAAAAAAATAAGTGGTGTGCCGTGCAGTTGCTCACTGACTGATGCACAGCCAGGCGCTGAGGTGCAGCTGGCTGCCTCCCCGGCCAACTCCCTGAGTTTTATTGCTCAGCACGATGCCATGTGGTATGGGACATCCCTTTGGCCAGCTGGAGTAAGCCGTCTTGGTTCTGTCCCCTCCCAGCTCCATGTGCACCCCCAGCTCCTTGCTGGCAGGGCAGCAGAAAGAGCTGAAACTTCTTAGGCTCGGTGTGAGCACTGCTGCGTAACAACCAAAACATCAGTGTGTTATCGCTGTTTGCATCAAAAATCCAAAACACAGCACCATACCAGCTGCTGTGAAGAAAATAAGCTCTATCCCAGCCGAAACCAGGACACTGGGAAGTTCAGAATAACCCAGAAGACCTTAGTTCTTGTAGTAACATCTCAGATCTGCGTCGTGGATTTTCACAGCATTTACTCTTGCTCTGTGCATTCTGCGTGTTGAAACAGTGCCTAATGAAAAATTAAGATCAGTTGCAAAGATCCAAGAGGAATTTTTTGCTTCAGAAGTGTTAGGAAATACTAGTAAATGTCGTAAGCTGAAAACACCAATTACTACTACATAGCAACATCTTTTTTTTTTTCCTCCTCTATTAGCAATTTCTCGATCTTTTGGCGGGAGATGAGGAAGAACATGCTGTGCTCCTGTGTAATTATTTTCTTGGTATGGGGAAGAAAGCCTGGCTTATCATTGGAAATGCTATTCCTGAGGTAAGAGGATTTTTTCATTTGGTCTGAGGATTAATTTTCATTCTCTGAAGTCCTTGGTTGCCATCAATTGATAGAATTGTCTGTCTCCTGCTGACATTTCTTTCTAGGAAGTAATCTAAACGCTGGTGCTGCTGAACTGATTTTCTTCAGAGAGCAAAAAAAAAAAAAAAAAAACCTTAATCTGAGGTGTTGGTTTTTCCTGAACCCAGTGTTAGATGCTCAGCCTGGTGGCAGCTGTTGTCCTTGTATCTGTCAGCCTTGACTGGACTCGGGCACGTGGAAGTGCTGGAAAAATGTCCTGGAGTCCATTCACAGCCGGCAGCAGAGCGAGGGTGGGACTGCGTGGGCTGAGAGAGGGCAGGGGCAGGGTGGGGGCCTGCCAGGGATTCCTGCTACTTCCAGAGTACCTGGAAAATGTGGGAGACAGCAAGTGGAAAAGCAGGTTAGGGATTCCTGATCTTTCTCTATTATCTGTGTGTCTGTATGAGGAAGGTTTGTGGATTAGGCGTGAAGCTGCTGCTTAACAGCAGCCCTTAAGTCAGAGGTTGCCTGGGGTTGAGTTGTGGCAGCAGCCGAGGAGGACACGCTGATGCAGAGTAGCACACATTAAACACGCCTGGTATGGAATTTCCCACTGGCTCTTGGCTGAACAAAGGATTTTCAGAATTTGTATTTTGCAAATGGCTGGAGGTGGTGCGTGTTAGCACTTCCACAGAAGAGACAGAGGACGCGTTATTATGTAGGTGTTAGCTGGTGGAATTGTAACAAACCTGTGTGTTCTTTCAGGATTTTCCCAAAAACACAGTATTAATAGTAAGAACGTAATATTCCAAACAATACACAGTGCACTGCCATTAAGGACAGTTCTAAAACATCTTTCTCCTATTTTTTTCCTTTTAGGGAAAAACGGTGTACGTATTAACTTTGGAGCAAAGTCAATATGTGATTTGGAATCCCAGCACTGGCTGCTTTTACAGGCACTATGATACTTTCTGCCCGTTGCAAAGCGTGTACTGTCTGATCAGCTGCGATAACGTAAGTGAGCCCAGTGTCTTCTCACACTGCTGCATGCCAAAGAGTTGGTAATTTGAGATTTGTCTTGACTCTCTGCATCGTGCATTTGTCAGTTTAATAACGTGACAGCATTAATGTAGTTAGTGATTTTGCAAAATCTGAAACTGAGGAAACAATGTGAGCTTAGAAAAGAAACGCTGAGTTTTATTCAAAGGGAAATTGGAAGAGGAGTTGAGAAGTCTGGGCATCAGGTTTTTTGGAACTATTGTAAGGAAACAGTGAGTCAGGCTTCTACCACGCACCGAGATGCAGCAAACACTTGTTTCTTATTTTCTATATTGAAGACAGACCGGGAGAAGTCCTCCGAAATATCATGCATTTTATGTGGTTTTTTTATTTTTTATTTTCTGAGGGTTTAATTCTAAACACAAATAATGAATTTGGAAGAGAATATTAAGTACATGGGTTCCTTATTAGTAGTACATCTTGCATCCTAGCAGTAGTTAAAGGCCTGTACGTATGTGCAAGCACAGAATGTTACAGATCTGCAGCAGCCCCCTTCTGCTGTGAGAATGGAGAAGTTGGACGGCTTAGCTGCGACAAACAAGACTGCCCTGTTTCACATGAATACGTGGTGGTAATTGGTTTAGGAGTTCAAGATTACGTAGTATTTTATTGCCGTGTAAGTAAAATGTTCCACAGCTGTGACTGTACATTAAAAACAAACTTGCTTTCTTTTAGATTTGGTTTAATATCCAACAGTGGGACTCTCCAGTAAGGATAAGTTTTGATATCAGCAAACCAAAACTCTGGAAGCCTTTCTTTTCAAGAAGCTTACCGTACCCTGGTCTCTGCAGTGTTCAGGTACTACTACATCTCTAACAAACAGTGTGAGGAGCTGAGACATCGCAGGCTTAGGATAGAGAAACAAGAGACTAAATTCTTTGGTCTGCTGTGATTAAGTAAGTGTAATTCTGTGCTAGAACTAGCTTTTAGAAAGACTTATCCACACGTGCCTTAAGAACTTAAAAGGAGGAATAGTGAAAATTACTTGTTTTTATACAAACTGAATGCACACTTGTTATCCCTTAAATAGCTGTATAAGAGCTCAGGACAACACTGAAACAAATAAGCGGGACAAATTTTTCACACAACCCTGAAGAAATAAAGAAAACAACTCTTGCCTTACAGCCAGAAAGGTATTACTGCAAGTTGTGCATGTGTCCTTAGTAAACAAGCAGGAGTTCTCTACAATTAATGCAATTTATAAGAAATAGTTGAAGCTTACTTAGAAGGGGGAAAAAAAGAAAACACATCACACACAAGTAAGTATCTACCTGATGTTTTTATTATGCCTTTGCTACAATATAGACTACTTGGTGCAAATGTGAACTTTTCATTAACTGTCAAGATAGCAATGCCTGAAATAAGTTACAGTGTTGTATAGTTAGAGATTGTGCTTTTAATATCAAAATGTTTTACTTATTGCTAGCCTGAAGAATTAGTGTATCAGCATTCGGACAAGGCTGCTGCGCTGGAGTTACAGGGCAGGTAATCCTTCCACTAAAACAAGCGCTGCTAGAGGGAACAGACAGCATGGCAGGTGGAGCACCTTCTTACCTTTCTCAAGCACATTCATACCCAGGTCCTAGAAGTGCGCTTTGAATGCTGCCTAGGAATTGAGAATGACTTACTTAAAAAGACGCCTGTATTTTTAAGGATATTTTAAAATTCTCATATTGTTGATCAGATAGAAAGCACTGCCGTAATTTCCTAATAAGCCAAAATGGTGTAGTTTAGAAGGCTGAGAGAGCATAGACTAAACGTGTGTGCAGACCCCTGCTCTCCCATTGTTATTAAATATGGGGACACAATTTAGCTACATTTTTTTTGTACTTCTAGGCAGTTTTAAGTTTAACTAAGGTCATTTGCGTTGCCCATAAACTATAAGAAGTGGGTCAAGTGAGGAAAAGTCAGTCTTTACTCAAATTCTGTAGTTGCAATAATAATTGTATTTTTTTTTAGGATTGAAAAAATACTAAAAGAGAAGATTATGGAATGGAGACCAAGGCACTTAACTCGCTGGAACAGATACTGTACCTCTACCCTACGTAACTTCCTGCCTCTGCTGGAACAAAACCAAGGCAAAGATGTAGAAGATGACCACCAGGCAGAGCTGCAAAAGCAGCTTGGAGATTACAGGGTACAGCTGTGCATATAAATAACTTGTACTGTATATGTCAGTATATGGAAATAGTAGTAATTCGGGTCCCTCAGGTCTGCTGTGTGTATAGTACCACCCACCCTGGCGTAAAGGAGCTGTGTCCTAGGCTACTTGTTTCCTCCTCTACCAAAAGTCACAAGAGCTATTATACTAAAGATAAATCAATACAGTGTTTCCAAAGTAAGCAGTGATGGTCTGCTCCATGTGAAAATGTGAGAGGTAGATTAAATACAGGTATACTTTGCTGGAATGGAGGCAGTGACTGCTGTGGCACAGCAGCAGTAAAACAGTGGAGCCTGTTCTATTCAACAGAAAGTTTCTGACAGTTGGAGCACTATACTTACTTTGAGGTTGATTGGTACATTTGATCTCAAATCTTGTCAGGAAAAAGCTGCTACTGTAAACTTACAGGCACAGAAGTCCACACAACAGTGTGCTTTACTGAAGTTCTCTGCTCTTTAAAAAGACAATTTGCATAAGTAGTCTCTGTAGGGACTAGCGTACCCATGCATTCTTCCTCAGGGCTGTTCTAAAAAATAAATCCTTCCTTCTCCTCTATAATGTAAAGCATACCTGATAGTGATACCATATGCAAATATGGAAATTTTCAAAATGAGTTGAGGTTTCAATTCCTGCTGGCCCTGAAGTATGTTTATGGACAGATGTCTGCCACCTCAAATCCCCAGACAGCAGACCACCATAAACTGTACTTCCTGTTAAGAGGCAGAAGAGCTGCAACATCATGCTATTTGTTCAATAATACATTTTTCTAGTTGATTTCAAAACAGCTTCACTTTAAACTTAACCTAACTTTCTAATGACAGAAACCTACCTTAAGAAATGGAAAAGTGGTATTTAAATACAAAACTGCCTTTTTATTGCATGTCCTCAGACCAGCAGAGATCAACTTGCAGGCACAATAAAAGAGAGTTTAAGATGTTGCATTTATTCAGATGCCCTCTTACCTTATGTGATTCTTTTCCCTTCTCTCTTTCTCCCAGGTATCTGGATTTCCTATTCATATGCCATTTTCTGAAGTCAGACCTTTAATAGAAGCTGTACACAGTACTGGAGTTCATACCATTGATGTTTCCAATGTTGAATTTGCCTTAGCTGTGTATGTCCATCCTTATCCGCAAAATGTACTCTCCACCTGGATTTACATTGCTTCACTTGTACGGAATCGGTAGTACGGACCAGTCAGACTACAGGTAGTCTGATGGAGAACTCTGCTGATGGAGGGGGAAATAACAGATTTCTCACGCTGCTGATTTGAGCTATCCCAGGTAGCTTGAAAGTCTAGCAAGAACCTGGTTTTTCAGAATCTGCAAATGCATTTAGCTTTATTCAGTTTAAAACCATAGAAGATAACTTACCGACCTCAACTAACAGTTCTGGAATTTCAAGTAAGTTGTCAGTTTCCTCTTTGTTTCTGTACAGTAGTTTATAACTCCCAGTAGGACTTGCCACGCTTAAAAGCATTAAAAATGCACATACTCAGTGAACTCACTGGTTACAATGGTAGAGCTTGTCCTTCTTATTTTGAGGTGAAACTTGGTTCCTGGAATTATACCTTGCAGACTGACTCTAGTTAGTCAGCTGTGTTCATCAGCAGCCCTTCTTCCAGGTTAAAGAGGCTGTCTTTCAGGTATGACATAAATTGTTGCGGTTTTTCGTTACCTGAGTTCCTGTACAAAAACCAGGATCTCTTTATTCTCAAATGTCATGCATCAGAACAGTAATCACTGAAGACCATACTTTCTTTTTAAAAAACGTTTCTGCTACTTCTTGTCTGTGTAACAGCAGGAGCATTCAGATATTTTCTTTAAATGTTTTGAAATAAATATTTATACCAAAAACTAAAAGTGAAAGCTCATCCATTTTAAGTAAGAATTTTGTTAAATCACTTGGAACGTGAACTCTTTATCTGCAAGTAACCACATTAAATTATAAAAATGTTCACTGAAAAACTATTTATTATTATGTAAAAGTAGTGGTGTGAACAGTTGATGCTGATATATACATCTTTTGCCTTCAGGTACCTTGCCAGTTAAACTCTTCCAAGTGAAAGCAGTGGTGGGTTCAGCTTAGGAAGTATGTTCATCACAGCATATCAAAGTTTAGGCTGTTCTAGAGCTTAAGTCTAAAGAAGATTCAGTCCAATGAAAGCTAGACAAAACATTTGGTTTAGAGCCTGGGGTTGCTGCAGGTTCTCCTCTAGAGGTGCTTTTCTGTTGATTACAGAACTGTGGCAAAGCAGCAAGCAGCTGCACTGTCATCACAATGCTTTGCTTGAACAACATTGATTACATCTCCAAAGTCCACCATCTTTTCAGAACAGAATGAAAAAAAGAACATGTCTAATCACACCATTTTCTGCAGCTGAGTCAGCCCTCTACCCGTCTGCATGGGAAACCATAACTGTATCTAGCAGCAAGGACAAGAACCCCTAGCTGCTCCTTCCTTGCCTCAGAAACAAGAGATCCAGAATAAAGACAGAGGCACAGAAGTCCACACATGCCTTGTTACTTCTCAGCCAGAATGAGTGGCCATTTACATCTAATCTAAGCTTTGGGCACCAAAAAGTTGAATGCAGTTTACTTGAAAAAACAGTTGTATAACTGTTACTGATACAGCAGTATCCTTCTCTACCTCTCTGGTAGGCTTCCAGCTGCACACTACGCACAATTCCTCTAGCTGGGTTCGGCTGTTAACCAGTAGCAGCTATCTCTGGCACTAACTAAAATTCAGTAGTATTTTTTGTCAGTTTTTATGCAAAAAAGAAAATGAATCATAGAATCATAGAATGGCTTGGGTTGAAAAGGACCTCAAAGATCATCGAGTCTCAACCCCCCTGCCAAGTGCAGGGTCGTCAACCACTAGACCAGGCTGCCCAGAGCCACATCCAGTGGCTCTCAGACCTTGGAAGAGCTGCTTGCTGAGACGATATCAACACAATTGCCAGTTACCTCCAAGCTGACCTCCCGCACTCAATCTTGAAAACTGTCCTCCTAAATAGTTTATCCGAGTAGTAAAAAGGGTAAAAACCACTAGTTGGGCATACTGTCAGCCTGCAAAACAAGATTCTGCAAGGCTGCCACCTACTCCCCCTGCATCTGCTTGAAAGAAAACTCTAGAACCTTAGCAGAGCAGATGACAGTGAAGCTTACAGCTTAACGCGGGTCACAGTACTCACCCTCTCTTGGAACGGCCTCTTCCCCCAACACCCCTCACAGATGCTTGCTGTCCTCAGACATCACTCAGTGCTCTTTTAGCACAGTTCTCTCTCAGCCTGACACTGGCTTCTCTGCATCCCTGCCACTTCTCCCTGCTGTTCAGTGAAGCAGTCATTTTAAATCAGAACAAGGGGGAAGATGTCTCCCACAGATTTCTTATGAATGAAAACTGACTTTCCTGGAAGTTGTTTTGAAGCGCAGTCACTGCAGGCAGGAACACGTATTTTCAAGGGTCACAGTTCGGCTACCACCATACAGCCCCCACCAAACCTCTTCAGCCTGCCACTATTTATCTCACACCCGGATATTACACCTTAAAAGCATATATATTCAACTGCTACATAACGTTTTTATTGGTGGGAATGTTTTATTTGAGTATGTCTTTCAAGCCCAAATACAAAACCAAATGCAAAAGGAAAGTGGGAATTAATTACCCTAATTTTGCAATATAAAGGACAACTTCAAGATGAAAGGGGGAGAAACAAGGCTCCTAAAGATGTATTATTGTTACCCAAATGCAAACAGTACATTTCAAATCAGCCGCAGAGCTCTATATTGTACTTCTGGATTAAAAATAAGAAACCATTCACTTAACACAAAATATTCCATTGAAGTATATTTAAGTGCCAAACTTGGAAGAAAGTGGCGTTAAAGAAAATCTGCATGTTTTCCCATCTTCCCCAAATAAAGTAAAGGAAAACCCAACACCCTTCAAACCAAATGGGATTGTGAGATTGTTACAACACTGTACAGTACACTCATCATTAAGATTTTGAAGTTACGGGCAGGGTCAGGCTAGTATAACAAATCTCACTCCAAGGATTGTTAACACAAGATGCAAACTGTAAGTAAAGTGCATGAAAGGAAGCCTGCTCAGCTAAATGAAGTAGACTGAAAGATCAGAAGTCAGCAGTCATTCGCCAGAGCGGCAGCAGGCCCGAAAACCACACTGCAAATTCTGGCATCCACTGGCGGTTTCAGCATGAGGACCTGCACAAAGACAGAACAAATGTGAAAAGAAGAAGAGAGGCTGTTTGTTTCGGCTCAGAATTCTTATAACCTCGTAATTCATAGAACATCTTTTGTTGTTTGCTTAAACAAAAAATTTCATCCAGCACAGTGAAAGCCTGAAACACTGCCAGTGCTATCAGTGACGCCTCACTTGGAAGAGTTATTTTTTCCAAGAGTTGTTTTGTTGTTTTTTTTTTTTTTTTTAACTGACAGCTTAGTCCCATGAGTGTAACATGCAAAACAACACGGGTGTAGGATGAGCAACTGTCAATCAGCAGACTTTAGAAAGCTGCCACAGCTGCCTTTCAAAATGAAAGTACATTTTCACAATGCATATTTAGCTCCTATTTTTTCAGAGGATGACATCATGGTATTACGGAAAACAACCCAGCACATGGAAACAGTTCTTAGTCTGGAAAGTGTTTTTCCACGAGCGCGGCATAGTTGGCTACAGCTCCTGTACTCTGACTGGAAATCTGAAGACCAAAAGGAAAAACTGCAGTGGCAGTAAGGGTACTTTATCAGAAGCCATAAAAACTAAAACTGAGCCCCTCGAAAAGGAAGTCGTGAGCACAGACAGTGTAAAGCAATACTGTAATACTACCCACCTCCACTTACCTTCACTTACTGTTTTCCCTTTAATTTGAAGGGTTAAAAGTGATCATAAGAAACTATTAAATGTATTAGCATAGCATTGTATTTCCTGCAGCCATACGCCTGCTTCAGAAACACAAACATTTGCATTTGGGTTGGCTGAACTCTGGCACCCAACGTAACTCAGCAGCACATTTTTAATTAACTAACTCAAGCAAGCTGGTAAAGAACTAACCAGAACAATCCATCTCCCCCCCCTTCATACGTGAAACAAATGCAATACTTTCTGAAGCGTATCGAATACATTTAGAAGTAGCAAAATAATGTCATGAATAAGGGCATCATGTCTGGCTTGTCTTTCCCCCTTGAACAGTAACTTGAAGTCGTACTTAATTCCCCAGAACCTAGTGTCTTGAAAGCAGTTTTCTGCTTCACGCCACACACCAATGAGCAATATTCTACAAAGTAATCAAGTTAGCATGCATGAGACCGAATAAACAAATCTGAAGCTATAATGAAGGACAATGGTTACATTAAGGAAAATAGTCATACTTTAATTTGTAGGTAAACTCATTTTCCTTTTCAAATCTTTTTATTCACCTGAGCTACGTTTTGGTCTTTCACATCACTTACGAGCTAGAGTTTGAAAGCTTCTTCCAAAGTTCTTTAAAAAGGAGACTCGGTGCTTCCCAATAGTTGGTTTAGCAGAGCATGTTCTGTGCAGCGTTTTCCAAGTCGGAGCTGACCTTCCTCATCACTGCCACAGCTAAGCAGCACATCACAGTAATTCGAAGCAGCTGTCACACTTCCAGTAATAATGCTTGTGACAAAACTTATAGAACCACAACATCCCAAGGAAGGGAATATTCACTATATTTGGTATCGTTTCCCATCCGTTTATTGCTCATCTCAAGCACTCTTCCCTCATGCTGGTAACTGGAGCATAAAAGCTGCCCTCTGAGGTCTGACCAACGGGCCATCCAACCCAGCACCCTACCTTCAAGCACTGGCAACAGCAAGTGACATCAGGGAAACCATATAAGCTTGTGGTTCATTCCTTCTGTATTTCCCACAGCATTCATTACTGTCATACTATAGACACGAAAGCCCATTCCCTCTGGTATTTATTTATGGCTCAGATACACATGAATTTGTTTAATGCCTTTTTAAACCTCTGGCTACTGAGTGCTTTCACAATTCCCTACTGGACCAAGTTACAGAAGTTCACTACCATCGTGCGTCATTTACATCAACTGCCTAATTTCATCAGCTGCTGCTGAGCTCCAGTACTGCAGGATTTGGTGAGTTACTGCCACGTTCACCTCATCTACTGCCTTCACAGATCTGGGAAAAGTCATCTCCTCCCCTTCGGCCTTCTCATTCCCAGATTGAAACATTCCAGCATTTTTAGCATCTCCTTGCAAAACAGCTGTTCTACTCCCTAACACTTTGGTAGGTCTCTTCAGGATCTTCTGAAATTCCAGTATATACGCTCAAGGCAAGAAAAACAGAACTACATGCAGCAGCTCCATGTGCAAGAGCCCTAAAGCTTCCAGGACCAAGCAGCAACCCTCTTTTTCCTCAACACTCTCTTCCTCTCATAGTATAGAAAACACTGCTGGCCTTTCTAGCTGCTGCTGTAAACAGGAAAGACCTGAATTAGCACTGACACCTCTCTACAGTCACTGTATTCAAGTTGCAAGTGCCAGCTCTCAATTCAGTTTCACACAGTCCCGGATTAGCCCACTCCTGAGACACATAACCATACAGACAGCTCTACTGAATCTCATGAGGTGGTCTCTGAGGTAATCTTCAGCACTAGTGTCATTATTTAAGGCAGTTCAGTACCATTCAAAATCTTGGCTTTGATTCCACGTTTCTCACACCAAGACAGCAACAGAAACGCTGGATAAAACCCACTGAAGCGCAAAGCTCTTGGAGGTGTAAGCTCCCCAGTTCCTTCCCAGTGACCATTAAGCCCCACTCTTTCTTCCTGTCCTTTAAACTGAAAAACTGAAAGCTACTTAAGATTTTAAAAGTTGCTATAGGGCTAGTTTAAGAACTTAGAAACTTCAAATTCTGAGTCAACTGCATCCTCTGAAAAGCGTATTTCCTGAATGTTTAGGCCCTGACCCACAAGTTACATTAACCGCATCACAGTGACAACTTACCCTCTTCCTATGCTGCATTTCTTGCCCCGTCTAATCCTCATGCCAGCACCTTCAGGGCCTCCGATGAAGAACTCCAATGAAATGAAACACTCAGATTTCAAAACACAGCTCCTGAGATCTCCTGCCCTGTACTGTTTTTCAGTGCATGCAGCCAATTCCCATAATTTTGAGGGTATTTTATGTTCTTACTGCAACAGGGTAATAAATTAATTGTTGTTTTAACACTAAGATTATTTGGTTAACACGCTGTCATTTCATTTGTATATTTTGATAAGTCAACTGATCTCCTCTTAAATATCCTTAGCTTGTTCTTTTTATATTTGCCTTGCTTTTGATAGTCAGAGAGACTGCTTTTGCTTTCCTAGCTTTATGTACTACTGCGGACTTTTGGTTACAACTCTTTTGCTCCCTAGTTTCTGTTTTCCCCACTCTCTGCTACTGCTCTCACTGGACTGTAATTTGTTTTCAAACCGTCTCCTACTTCAGCTCAAATGGCTTTTAGTCCTTGCAGAAATACTCTCACCTACTTTCTCTGGGCTTGATATACAAGGGCTCCAATTCATCCCACCTCACTGACACACCAGGATAAGCAATACAGTGACTATATAAAAGTAACTGTACATAGTTGAGTACCATCACTTCGGGTCTCAGAATAGGGCTGAGCCACTTTCGGAAGGGTCCTGCTTTTCACTGAGGGATGACTTAATTGGTGCTAGCAGTGAAGTGCTTAAGTAAAATGAGGTTTGGGGTCATTCACCTGGAGAAGCAAAGTTAATCAGATTCTCATCTAACCTGCCGCAGTCTACATTACTGGTTTAGCTACTGGAAACTGGATTACTGTAATGCTCTTTAAATGTACATCGGATTACTCAGATGCTTCAGGTCACCCAGAACAAAGGTTTACCTACTCCTGCTGAATAGCCTGCAGAGTTTTCAAAACCTGGTAATATAAATGTGTCTGGCAACCTAAGAAAGGTCAATTTTGATTTTTGTTTCGGTAACGCATACAAAGTTTTCTAGAAAGAAGGCATTTCACAGAGAATACATGCCAACCCAAACTATGGTGGAAGAGCCACTTGAGCAAGGCATAGCTGGGGGCTGCCACCACATCCCTTCAGCTCTCACCTTTGGCAGCAGAAATACTCCTGTGGTCTATACAGCAGGACCGATCCCCAGCCCATCCGAGAAGGAAAAAGGCCTTCTGCTACCCCAGTTCTTGATTTCGCTTACCAAGTAGCTACATGAAGACTAACACTGACATCAGGAAGGCAGCAAAGAGGAGCTGTCAGGAACACACAAGGAGGGAAGGGAAAGATGCTTTATTTCCACAGCCACCACTGCGAAGCCACAGCCCAAAGCAGGGGGAAGAGTTGCATGGGTTTAGAACTGCAGCTCAGTGAGTCTCCTTTATTCTCAACAGCAGATACCACATTTGATGGTAGCGTAGCACATTACAAGGGAATTACAAGAAAGTGATCAAATTAAGCGTTGACCTTGAAAACATAAATGGCGATTTAAAATTAATATTGGTCTTAAGTGCTACTCTTTATCAGTGAAGCTACACATCAGAACATTATGAGAGCACCTTTGTTATCTACGGAATTTATGGAGAGATCAAACTCTTAGAAATCTAATAACGAGGCACCCCTATATGAACCAGCACACAGGAGTCCATAAATCTGAACAGAAACTGCAAAGTTCAGAGCTTTGCTGCTGGAAGAGAGAGCCAGCTGTGACCAACAAGTTTGTAACAGTCACAAGAGAAGAGTGAATCATCAGAAACTGCCACAACTTTGTTTTATTAATGCCCTATTCCTTTAATTCCAGCACACTAGAACTACATTTTAAAAAACCACTAGAAATTATATCACATGTGAAAGCTGCAACGAGGTACTACTACAGGAACCAGGGAGCCCCATTCTAACCCTGAAGCTGACTGCATTACAGGCTTTAAAACTGAAAATATAATACAGAGACTGAACACAGATGGACAGAACAGGACAAAACGGGGAAATAGGAATTCCTCAGTGGCAAGAGGTAACTCAAACATTCAACTTCTCTTACTGAGTTTAACGTGACTGATGAATCAAATGTGTTTCAGGCATCCAGCAAAGTCAGCAAGTGGGAGGAGCGTACACAGATTTGTTTTCAGCTGCAGCTGAGCGTTATCTAACTCCCAAGTCTCTAGCACAGAGCAAAGCAGGCAGAGGTCCCAAACTAAGCGTTACTATGCAAACCAAGAACTGGAATCATACTGACAGTAAACAAACTAAATCTGGAGATGCATGCAAGTTTACAGGCTCTGCTCATACGAGCTGCATCATATCACTGCTGTGCAACAGCTGTGACTGCCCCATGAGGTATGTACAACAGCTATATGTAGACCAGCACTTGAAATGGAAGTCTGAAAATTGCAAACACGCCAACCAAACAAGTCCAGCAAGATCTCCACAGAGAACATGAGTGAAGCTGCCTGTGTTGGGCCCTCCGTCAAGCTCAGGATTTATAGAAAAAAATATCTGAAAATAGGCGGTAGGTGAAAGTAAAGCCCTTATATTTCAAAGATAACGGTAGCTTTATTACTCAAAGATGGCTAAATTCCATGCTGTTGGCTCCATTTTTTGTTCTGCAAGACTGACGGGTTTTCCAGCGTGATCCCAGAACATATCTCCTTCCCCGAAAACAATCCCTGATAAGCTGGTGGGCAAAGAAAATTATGAAATTATTCTCTACAGATCAGTAATTTTTCTACAGCACTTAATGTAATCAATATGAGCAACGAAATGTAAACAGCTTCTGATACGGATTGATTTAAACTGAACAGCCTCTTACCTTCCCTACCATTACTTTACAAGTATCAAATGATGTCACAGAAATCCTGCTGCCCAGAGCAGAACAGGGTATTTACTGAGTGCTACCAGTGAAATTTAGGTGAAAATAAAGAACAGTATCCTGATAAAGCTACAGAGAATTCAGTTATAAAAGGCTATTTCTCAATTTCAGAGTTTTGCTGGGATACCTCTTTTTATGAGAAAGAAAAAGGAAAAACACCACCACAAATTGTGAGATGCTACTATTTCTCACTAAATGCAAGGCCACCACTACACCCTCTCATTTCTGTTGGCTTCTCTATGCAGGAGTAACGGTTCATCCAAAGGCATGCAAGCTTATAGGCTCAGAGCTTCCAACAGACAGTATAAAAGGAAGGAAAAACAGGAAGATCATCGGGACAATTTTACAGAATTATTCCAAAACGTATTCTGTTGAAATATAAATAATTTCTTAAGGTTACTATGGAACAGTCAAGCTTTAAAGCAGTGGAGGACTTGCACAAGAGATTCTGGCTTTTTGAACTAAGATGACATATTGTATTTTAGGGACTAGAGCAAGGGAGACAGACAGAAACAGCTGAAGACAAACCAGGACATCAAATCTGGTATTACTGACAACTGGGAACAGGAAAAATAGGAAACAAGAAAAAAGGAATAAGATGCAGGAGGAAAAGGCTTTCAGCTGGTCACTGAAGACACTGCTGAATTCAACCTGATGCAGGAAAGAGTCAGCGAAGGATTTTAAAAAGGTATTAAGAGCTTTCAGATTGAAATGCAAGGAGATAGCTTTAAAAGCTGTAGTCTAGGTGGACTGGAACTGGGTAACAAACAGCAAATGCATTACGTGTCAAAAAAAGTGCATTAAGTCCAAAAATTATGGAAACAAAAATGATTTAATACTTGACTTCTAATGTTAGGATCCAGTCCAATAAAGCACATCATCTCACATGAATTTCAATGGATGGAATACCCAAGCATCAGTACAGTTTTACTCGCAGTACCAAAGCTCTGGCATCCTGCATACCTCCTGTGGCTACATCTCAATATAGATGCAAATGGAGCTGGTCACCATGAACTACCAAGGAAATATAATTCTGTTTTACACACAGTTCCTACAATCCTTTGAACTCAGTTATCCTTTCTTTCCTTTCCATTCTGTTGCACTTACCTGTTTTAAATTCAAACAAATAAAAATCACACCATGGTTCCCATCTCTAATGCTACGAACACTTACTGGACCTGACATAATAGATTGAATTCCAGTGCAGTAAACACTGACAAGACTTCCACCACAAACGTATTTTATGCATTTATCCAGATCCTTCTCCAGCTGAGATTCAACCTTAAGTAATTCAAGCAAAACTAGAAAAACTAAGTTACATTTTCCACAAGGATACACGATAGTATTCTACACCAAAACCACTGTAACACATGAAGTTTGTGTAACAAGCTCTTTCCCCCCTCAAAAAAAATCACTTTACTATCAATCTAATGACAGCTTTGTCTCAAGTTACCACCATAAAGAAAACACTCAACTACATCTTCTACAGGGAAAAGATGAAGAGGACAACCACAGCTATCTACTTACCTTCTAAGCATTTTACCACCTATGCTAATCTCTAGTAAGAGAACATGGACTAAAAATGTCTTCCCTCTAGGTAATATAGAACTGTATGAGACTTAAATACAAAAAAACCTGATGTAACAGCTTTGATCTTGTAATTAGTATTTGCAATTCAGTGCTACACAGCCAAGAAAAGAGTTTGCAGGCTTTCTGGTTTTGTGGTTTTGGTGGTGATGCTGTGTGTTGGGTTTTTTTGTTGGTGGCATTTTTTTTGTTTGTTTGTTTCTAACACATCCTTAAGCCAGACATTACTCCCCAGACAAGGATCACATCTTCAAAAAAAGACATTACCGTTAATGTTGTCACAGTAGTAAAAGTGTTCGTCATTTAGAGAAGGGCATGCAGAAACTAAATCCTGCAGGCCTGCACCAGTTACAGTGAGACAACCCGAGAGATTGAGGTGCTCCAAGTGTGGCAGTCCTCCTCCCAAAGTCAACGCCCTGTTAACAGACAGAAGAGGGGTGTTAAGAGCTTGCACAGCACTAGACTGACAAGTACTCCCGTATGTCACCAAGTCACACATTTACATCTTGCAACAACACCACACCTCTAATAAGCCACTTAATTTCAAGTCTGGCGTCCTGTAAGGTTAATCACCCTTAAAGCAGCGTAACGGGCCTGAAAAATGAATCCATCTCTGCAGAAATTAACAATTCCCTTTGACAGAAATTCAGTGGGAAATCACTGTTTAATAATGACTCCGGGGATGACCAAGTATTTCTAAGAACCAGCATGACACACCCAACACTACCCATTTCTCTTGAGACTTCCAGTGTGATGTATATTTCTCAACACATCCCAAAACCAGAACTATATGATATTCCCCAAGTTTGCTGTGTAAAAATTCCAACAGTTTATTATTTTTTTAATAAGTCAGTTTGAAACTCAAATTTGTATTTTCCATTGGATAAATCTTTACCAGCAGAACCTCCCTCTGCCAACACACCACTGCATGCTACTCGAACCAAACTGTTTTCCCTCCAAGTGCAGATAAAGCAGCCTCACGGATGTAGTGCACTTGACCCAACACTCTGTGTTAGGCTGACTGCTCCTCTGAGCTCACAGGACAGCTAACCCAAGTTCAATCACAAGCTCACCCATGGGAAGGAGAAAACTAAAGAAGAAAAAGCCACACAAGCTTCAGTCAGCATGCTTCAGGTTCAAGCGAAGGCACTTTCAGTTTTATGTCTTAAGAGCATGAGCATACAATTATCTCTCGTCAGCAGTCAGGAAAAAGAATGACAAACAAAACCAGCTATCAGTTCAGTTTATATGAAATGAACTGCCAAGTGTTTACATTAGGGTCTCATTTTTTCTTCCGGGACCCCAAGTATTATACAAGTGCAAGAAGCACTCGCTGCAGAATGTCAACTCAGCTCCGTGTTCTCCTGTATCCAGAAAGCACTGATGTGAAACTGGCACCACAACTAAACACTCCCTATGACTCAGTGATCAAGTCTTCCTTGGATTCTAGATGACTCGGTCAGGAATAACACCAGTAACACACCAACTACACGCAGCATTACCGATCCATTGCCAAAGGAACCACACTCAGCAGTACCAGTCTGCTCCAACACCTGGACAACATCAGGCTCCGACAGAAAGCACAGCTATCTGTCCCAACATAACTGCTGTGAGACATCTGAACAGTTGGTATTTCTGAATTCTCTGTCAAAGAGGGGGGAAGTCTCTGGAGAGGCAATTCAATGCCAGCAGTGCCTCACAGTATTCCTCCGCGGACTGTGGTGTACAGTACAAGTAGGTATAAAGTCTCTAAATTGCAAGCAGCTCTAATTAGTCCCAGGAGCTATAGCACATCTGAGCAGGTGACTGCAAATATTTCTGTCTTGTCTCATTTTCATTACGAAGCTGTGACTACACATTTCTGACAAGATATAAAGCATCAATTACGTATTATCATACAGTGCAAATTTTCTAACTGTCACGAAGCTGTCTCAACGCTCAAGGTAACTTCAACTAAATTCTATGCTTTGTACATTATATAAAATCATATTTAACATGTTGTTACGCACATACAAAATTCTGTCATCATCCAGGCAAGTTAAGTGAGATGATATTCTGGTTTGTTTTTAAAGCTCGAAGAGTATTTACAAGCTTGGCAGGCATAACGAGAGGAAAAGAAAAAGAAATAAACCAGCACTGAATTTCCTAATATGAAATCACTACAAATCTACTACTACATGGGTAGTATTTATGCTTTTATCTACTGCAAGCAAACTTACCAAAATGCTTCATTTCAGAGGAACTGTCTAAAAGAAATTTTTTTTAGTCCTTTCATTCAAAGGAAGAGTTGGAGAAAATTTTCATGTCTGCTATTCTCAATATTTTGAGATGCAAGGACTAGTTAAGATATACCAGACGTTCTCAACAAAAATGTTTAAGCTGAAACTAGGCGGATTCAACCCAGAGCAACCCAACCATACAGATGTTATAAAAACCACACTGCAGCAAAACAGCTCAGAAACGTCTTTTCACCTGAGAGCACGATCTGTGATCTGGTAACACCCAGACAGACTGAGAAACTGAAGAACTCGTGCAGTCTCTTCATCTGGTTTGTCACTGCCAGAGTATGCCAAGTCTTTTTCCTCTGACTGGTTAGTCCTTGTTGGTTTTTTACACAGTGCAGAGGACTCTGGAAGTGCTCGAATAGTTCTTAGTGCCGTTCCAGCACAGCAAAATGAGTGACCGCAGTAAATGAAGTCAGTAGAAGCACAGTGCTGCTGCCACCCTCTAGTCCTTAAACCATAAATGTCTCTATTGCAGCAAGATGCAGAACAATTAATATGGGATGCTGGCTCCACAAGACAAAATCCTTCAACATTTCTGTGTCTCCACTCTGCAGCGTCTTCGATATCAGCTAAATCATCTGCATTTAGCATCCACACATACGCAGAATTGAAGCTTTCAGAGCTGACAGGTTTAGTCCAATGATGCTTACTGTCTGTTCCCTCAATGAGGTTTTCATTGCTGATTTCATGCAAACAATTATATTTCTTGTTGGACTGCAGAGTCATCTCTCTGTTTTTCCATAAAGTCTTAGCATTCCTGCTTCTGCAGCCTTTCAGCACGCCTCTGTTATGGTGAGTCGATATGATACCCAAAGCTCTGGAGAACCTCTCTATGGCCACATCGGTGATTTTCTCACATCCAGACAGATCAAAGTGGCGAAGATTCTGACAACAACCAACTGAAGACCAACTGAAATAAGATGAAGAGCGATTACTTGTTTTTGTTCAGAAACAGATGTTACAGCTAAACGTACAAAAGAACATTTCATAAGGGAAATACTGATATTAATTCACAGAATATTAAAGGAAAAGTTCCCTCAGATTACAGGTTAGGTTTGATACTGCAAGTGCAAGTAAACATGCCTAGAAAAGTCTGAAGAAACGTGAAATGAATCACAAATAGTAACACGCTACATTTTTCCATATACTGGGATGTAAAATGCCCATTTTACTACATCTCGAGCAATTTAAGAAACTGCAAACACCAAATACATGCAACAGTTTCAAAAACAGTTTTTCCTGTCTATAATGCTGATACCTAAAGCCAGATAAGTTAGGAGAGATCAAATATTTATCTTCTCAGAGAAAGCTGAAAAATATTTACTTACTGAATTAGCAAACTTCACTGAAAAAAAGTGAAATTCCTGTGATATTCAGTTCAAAGTATTTTAATAGTTGTAGTTCCTTACTATTTGAGTTTCTCAAGCTTGCGTGTCTACACATACTGAAATATCGGTGACCTTAGAGCCTAGATCTTTCTCTCAAGAACTTCCTGTTTCTTTCAGCAAGAGCATCTGGTCTGCTGGAAATGCTCTGTGTATGGGATTAGTTATTCTGTAGGTGATTAGTCTTAGCAATTGCTATGGAAACACTTTCGTATTAATGCAAATTCACTCCTTCAGTGTTTTTATCTTTCAGCTGAAACAGAAATTTGATCTATAGTAGGACTGCTGCATTATTAACTATAGAAGTATACAGTCTATTTACCTTTGCCACAGTTAATGGAGAGTGTTAACACCTACAGCAAATGAAACCCATTTCTGAATTACAGATTTTAAGACTGGAAGTATAGATAATCTAATGAAGGAGAAGAATATTTAACGTTTACTGGAGACTAACAGAGGCTTACAAAAAGATCAAGTTCTGAAACGTAAGTTCCATTAAGGTCTTCATTTCAATTTAAACTTCTTGAACAAGCTGCAGAGCATTCATACGAGCAACTGTGCTGGTAACATTTTAATGTGCTGTTAATAAACAGAACCTGAGAGCACCGTATGCAAAATGTTGCATAGTGGAACAGCCACTGAGTTCCAGCATCATACAAAGACACTTCTGTGTAGGTCCTTCACACATACACCATCCTAGTGATGCTCAATGAAATTTCTGCAGAATTCTGTAAAACTCAGGAATCCACAGTAATACACTTTGGCCCTAGAGCTTTACCCACCATTTGATCTACGTCTTAAAAAGCAGTGTTCCAAACATCACCTGCAATGTTGGACCAAGAACTGCAATAACTCCTAAAAATATATCTGTGAACAATTTCAAGTTATTAGCATTAGCATGAAATTAAATTACTATGATGGCTATACTTTGATAGGTTTTAATAGCTAAGACAAGGATTCTAAAATGGCCATTACAAAGTCAGGCTTTACTTACTGCTTCGTTCATTGTTATTCTGGTTTATTCCTTCATTATGTGTGGATACAGACCAATCTCTATTTCTCACTCATACTTGAAGTGGAGTAATAGATGCTTGAATGTTTCCTCCCCTTCCCTTCATTTTTACTCACTTATTTTTAGGAAACAAAAATTAGCTAACCTTTCAAATGCAGAGTCTGAAATATCAGTTTGAGTGAGATCCAAGTATTCCAAGTTGGGGCAAAGCTCCAAGATCTGTCTAACCTGAAAAAGGAAGAATAATCAGCACTCACTAGCCAGGAAGGCTACAAGTAGTGTCAGAGGCAACGTGCACATTAACATTCTTTTGAATTGCAACTTGTTTTCACAACCAGTGTGCTTTAAACTCAGACAAATCAGTTACTAATTATAGGCTGCACAGCCACAATTAAGTGCTAGTTTCAAATTACATACCATTTTGCTAGACACTGCAGAACTGTAGGCCAGTACTAATGTCTTCACTGAGGAGCCTACATGCGGGAGAACATTATGGATTAAACCATGAAGTAAACGTTTTTCCATCTGTGCTATGTTAATGGCAAGTGCATCTTCTGCTGCTTCTTCTGCAAAATAAAACCAAAGAGAAAGAGTTAAAATGCGTTCAGCCAATTGGGAGTCCATGCTGTCAGCTTACATCACACAGGTTATCAGGAAACCGAAGAACCTCTAACAACATTTATGTTTCAGAAAGCACCCTGCATCAAAACTCCTGCTGAATTTTAGCTCCATACTTAAGTCTTTAAGATCTTTAAGATCTGTTTGTTTGAAGAGTTCACTCCAACAGCACGTAAAAACAGTAGTTTGGGACTGCAACTTCCACTGACTTGCTGTATACAGTGAAATACTATCTCACAGGCCACTTCACATCCTGCGATGTAACAGCTTCATAAAAATTTTAGTTTAAAATTAGAATACATTAGGATGCAACAGGACTCATCCAAACTTCCAAGACACAAAGCATCTTCTTCCTCCTTTTAACTCCTGACACATCCCCATAACTCTTGTTTCACCTGACTCACATTTGCTCTCTCCTAGATTAAGCGACTCAGCATGTCAAAACCAGCTGCTTTTTGTTGTTGTTGCTGAAAATCTCCCCTGGCTTCTCCATCCAGCTGGGAGTCAGGATGAGATGAAAACAAGGAAAAAAGGCACTCCCTTCAGGAACACCAGGTAGTTGCTAGACAAAACTTCTAAAGTTCATTCTCATTGCTTAAGTCTTCTTGGCTTAGAAAGCATTTACCTAGATAGAATGTGTTTCTGCATCTGTCATTATCTTAAAGTATGGGAATCAAATACCAAAACCTAGTAGAAACAGAAGATTTTAGACAAAAGAACCCACTTCGTAAACTTACTATAGCTATATAATCTCTAGGAAAAACAGTTTCACCAAAATCAGAGTTCACCTACCAGACTCATCTATGTCAGCATCTTCATCCCATTCCTGGAAAGCACGACTTTCATCTTTTCTATTTTTTACCCATTCTTCATCAGGTTCTGTCTCAAGATCTGCTGCAGGACCACTATACCAATCACCTGCTCACCCATTAAAAAAAAGATGAAAACTTGTCAGAGGAGAAAATAGCAGTAAACTCATGACCATAGCATCAACCACTTTGTATTTTACTGGTTCATTTTTAGTCACTGTACAACAACTCCACGATCACAGAACTCAAACTCCACAAGTAGCCCACTTACAACAGCAATATAACATTCAATTATAACATACATAGGACAACAATAGACAATCACTTTCTACAATCTCTGGATGAATGCCAACATCAGCTCTACTATTTTAGTTGCCAGGGAACCCTCCTCTCCGCATGGGCTACCACACAAGCACAATGTACTTCCAGTTTGGTTACACTGTAGTGTTGGGCTCAGGACACACTACTAAGAGCTTATCCACTATCTTACTAGTAGGAAATCTACTAGACCCAAAGGAAAACAACCCCTGTTGAACGCAATCTAAAGGCAAAAGGTTTCTTACTCTATCAACACAGACAGCGACTATAAAATCCACATTATTTGTCAATCACCTATCAAGGAAAAGGTTTCACTGACATTTCTCAACTAAGCCTGTAATTTTATGCTGCTTTTAGCATGGTTTTTTTTTTTTGTTTTGTTAGTTATTTCTGGGTTTGGGTGTTGTTCCTTGGTTTTGGGTTTTTTTTCTGAGAAGCTTCCACGCAGGTTAGGGCACTTCTCCACAAACAACTGCGTTAGTATAGACAGTACGTCATGGGAATGGCTTCCTGTTATGCCAAAACCAGGTTTAGGAACTGCCAATTTAGGCAGCTGCCAATTACCTCTTTTGTGTAACATTTACACATGGAGTTAACTATGTTTTAAATAAAAATTCAAAGAATTTGAACTCCAAAACCCCTCGACAGACAGTCAAGTCTGTTGCAGCTCTGGGATCAGTCTATTATTTTAACTTAAATTTATTCAGCTGAAGAAATAATTCAGACCAGAAAGTCATTTAACTCCTCTCAGCCCAGTAAAGATTTTAGAAGCCGTGAAGGTACAACTAAAAAGAGTTCACTGCTTTTAGATCAGAATTGAAGTTACGTATTTTAAGATTTTAATAGAGAAAGTTAATAAAGACTCATCAAATATAGCTTATTAAAAACAAAAATCACTCAACCACACACACACACTGCATCAATTGTGGGGCTTGCAACAAGATACTTCAGTGATTGTTTAATATTCACAGAGATCAGGACAAAAACCAAGTATTTTAAGCTACAGATACACTCTGACTTGTAACTAGCCTTAAGAGAATAGGAAGTGTTTTGTCTTTTTCAACAGGCATTTTCACAAAAGGTTACACTTCTCACTACAGAATTTATAATACAGCACTTTGTAGTCCTCACTGCAGCACAACTTGTTTAAGAACTGACAATAAAACTGACACATGCAGTTTCTTTGAAATCTGAATATAAAAATTAAGCAGGAATAGGTCATGATCAAGTGCTACAATTGAAATTCAAAACAACAAAACTCTGCAGCTAGGTGTGAATCACAAGACAGACTTGTCAAAGGAAAACAGGTTAGTTGGAAACTAACGAAAATATACTTTATTTTTACCTGGTAACGTAATGAAATAAAAATGTTACTGCAATAGTTGCAGCAGAAGCATTTACAACTCAAACCCCCTACGCTATAATTAAGATGTGGTACTACTAAACATGCTCATTAGCATTGATGCAAGACAACAAACCTCAGTGAAACTAATAAACAGTTTGTATGCAAGAGCTACTCGTGAGTAATGACCAATGTTGAGTTTCTTAATACCTCCATCTTGCAGATTTTAAAAAATTATTTTCTTTAGCATTTTACCAAGTTTCAAGGCAGCCCCTTGCCAGGAGGGTACAGCCTTCCAGCACGCTCAGCTCTCAGGATTGTTGTCTATGACACGACAGCTGATAATAAAACATTGCGTTGTCTTCTACAGACAACAATTTCCGTAAGTGACAAGCTTTCAAGGAACGAACTAAATTTAACTTACCCCTGGCCCAGCGAACAGGGTAAAGATGTTTCCAAAGAGATCCAGTTTTAGCCAGCTGTGACCATTCAGCGCTTACTTGGCTACACTGACATAATTCCTGGGGGTTAAGGTAACTGAAAATGGTCACCATCACTTCAGGAGGAAGATTAGTAATATTTGTTGTGTGCCCTGTTACTTCAGTTTCTGAAACACAGAAAGGTTGTGTTCTGTGAAGCACATCCTTGCAGCTATAAATAATAATGGTATATTTCGTTGTTTAATTTACGTACTCAAAATGCATTTAAAAATTTTTAAACAACTGTTTGACAAAATATATGAAAACATACATGTTGCTTTGGCTTTAAAAAGCTTTAACTATAAGATCATCTTAAGAAGAAAAGCTTAGTTTTTTTGTATGCCGATTTCCCAACTGGCTGTTCTTTTTTTCCCCGACTCTGAACCGACAAGGCTCCAAAAAAAAAAAAGACAAAAATAAACTGCTCCTCATTTCACATGCGATATACATACCTGCTTTGTTAGATTTCCAGTAAACGCTCACTGTTTCTACCTGTTTCTCATATAAAATATTACAATAGGGGAGATGGAAGGGGAAAGATAAACAGTATCAGCTACAAGTTGCCGAAAGCCTACATCAAACAGAAGTCTTCCAGTTTCTCAACTGTTTTGAAGAAACTTACGTATCATAAAAACTATTTCATCTACTTGATATAACTAAAGTTACATACTATGATGTGGCTTTTTAAACAAAACTGCATTTGGAAAACTGTTTTCACTTTAATTAAATGCCTCACCTTGATCTGTCTTCTCATCCACAGAATATTTAAAGACCTTCTGAAGCTCTTCAGCTTGATTCCACTTATTAAGACCTCTGAATTCAGCAGCTTCCTTCTGTGAGCAGTGTTGTGCAATTACTTTCTTCTTAATATCTTTCAATTCTTCGTAAGTAAAGTATTCCATCAACATTGGCTGAAAAACCTAAGGCAAAAAAAACAGCCCAGTGCCGCCAAAGACAATCAGTAACGCTACACAGATCTAGCAAGACAAAAATTTCCTCTTTCCAATTCTCACCAAGTAAAACGGCATACATGAATAAACTTAAGGACAAGATCATGTAATTTCTACATTCTAACCCTGTGTTTGCCAATGGGTCGCTGAATAGTTTCAAGCATGCTGTTACTTGTTTTCTCCAAGAGGAAAGGGAAGGGACTAAACTTGCCCAAACTACATAACTTATCAATGTACTCACATGGAAGGCAAAGCGGCAGGGCATACAAACATGAGGGAAGACTTCTCTTGCACAGACTTTGGAAGATTTATTCTCTCCGAAAATGCTTCCCCGTTTTTGGATACCCATAAATCATCAGACTGGCACTACTAGTCTTTACATTTCAAATATAGGTCAGAGGCTGTCTGGGAGTGTCTGTTTGACTCATGGAGCTCTGGTTAACAGAACCTTTTCTTTTAAGTTTTGCTATGCCACAAGACAATTGCCCTTTGTCTTTTAGGTCGGTACTGTTTTATACTTACAAGTTTTTTTAAAAAAGAATTTTAAAGAATATAGGATTTTAAAAATATTTCTTTATAAAAAGAGAAAACTTTTTAAAAAAACGTGCAGATCTAGCAAGCCACAGCGACATTACTAATATTTAGAGTAATATATTGTGTTTCTTTTACTATTCCCATAATTTTAAGATTGTCAGGCCCCTTTATACTACATCTTCTATTTATAAATTGATTAATTTTTGTACTGTTAGACAGCCTGTGTGACAACTTCAAGAGAAGTTAAGCACAACATCAGGTTTCATACTGTTTATTCTTTATTTCAAGTCTGTGATATCTATATACATTATGTAATTAAACCCTTGCTAGAAAGGTTATTTGTGACAAAAACATCTGTGTGTGTACAGATGTATATAACACAAACCTTAATTATCATTGTAATTACATAACACATTAATCACTTCAACTTTCTAGCATTATTTTAATGCATCACCATCGGTCAAAAGGTTATGGTAACATACTGTGAGATAAGTAACCATTAAAAGGCTGTATCTGCAATAAACAAATCCACACCCCAGCGGACTTCTGTTATCAATTTTCAGAAGAAGCAGGATTTCACTACAGTTTTTCAGTATACTCATTGTTCTAGAACACGTCACACACCAGTCACAAGGAACAATGACACAACAGTCCTGAATGCAAATTGGCATAGTAACCAAAACAGAACTGTGGAAAAGAAGTCCTCTGCCCCTGCTCAGTCGTTCCAAACACCAAGGAAGTTCAGCATAGTATCTCAGGAAAACTACCTACCTCCTCTTCCTCCTTCATATGAGGAAGGAAATCCCTTGTAAAGGCTTCCAGTCTCTCCTTCAGTTGTTTCGCATAGTTTAGCTGTTCATATTCATTCTGAAAAGAATGCAAAAATGTAACTGCTATCTAATCTCATCCATTCAGTCACAAGTTGAATTGTTAGCTAGTGTCTCAAGGTAAAGCTTACGTATGCAATGCAGTTTGCCGTATTTCCTAATAAGAGTGCATTAATTTACAAAGTCTGATGACAATTTGACAGCCCGTACTGGCCTGTTACCATGCAGAACAAAGTATTCCATTGCCGCTCCACTGCAGTTTATTTTGTTATCAGATACAAATTAGCTTGTCTAAACACATTTTTACTTTGAAGCAAAGACTGAAGCCTGCCAATCTACACCCTAACCCAAAGTTCAAAGCAGTTACAGGCTAATCCAAGTATTTGCATGCTTTGCCTAAGAATTCTCCCAGGATATATGCAGTAAGAAGATGAAGGGGAACCGATTTGTTTTACTTAAGTTACACTACAATTCTAGACTCAAAATTATAACAATAATTTATCATCACGTGTTTACATATTGTTTTTAATACATTAATACATATTTACTTTTGAAATTGAAAGATTCAAAATAAGGACATGACTTAAACGTTAAATATTGACCAACTTCATCTATCAAATTACTAGCTTGCTCTTTGTGCCAGTAATAAATTTGTTATATGATCTGTCCAGTAATTGCAACACACAGTTCCTCACAGTTCTTACAGTAAATGTTGTAAGATTTTCTCTTCAAGCTTCTACAAATTTAAGAAACACTACTACATAAAAAGCTTAAGCCACCAGTTCAACTTAATCACACTCAAAAAAGGTTAAACACTTATCTAAAGGGTGCTAAAAAATCTTCTTTCGAGTTAGTCAACATAAGCAACAGAGTAACATTAGTATCCTAGCAGAAAGTATAACACTGTTAATTTCCCCCTTCCCTTCATGTTCCTTCATTTTCCAATTAATTAAACAAAAAATGTAGGTTTGATATTCACAGGGAAAAATGTATTTGTAGGATTCTTGACTCAAAAATCACTTCAGACCTCAGATATAGTTGATAGATTACATTTTGCTATTTTTCTTACTGAAAACATGTAACACATGCACTAGAAATGCACAGTGAGATGTCAAATTATTAATACAGACTATAGTTCCTAGAGCTGAAGAGGTGAGCGAGTTGTGCTGTCTACCTCAGGGACACAACACAGCAGAATTAAATTGAATTCCTCTTCGACAGGATCCAACAGCACGGAGTTGCTTCAGGGGAGGCTCAGACTGGGTGTCAGGAAGAGGTCCTGCACCAGAGGGGGGCTGGGTACTGGAATAGGCTCCCCAGCACAGTTCCAGGCTGCCAGAGTTCAAGCAGCGGTTGGACAACACTCTGAGACACAGGGCTTAAATTCTGGGCGGTCCCATGTGGAGCCAGGAGTTGGACTGGATGATCCTTGTGGGTCCCTTCCAACTCAGGTAATTCTACGATTCCATATCTGAAACTCTCATGCCGCATCTCTAAAATATCTCCAATTACACAGTGTGGAGACTTCTCTAGAATCCTAAAGAGTTTTCACTAGAAATTTAATAACTGCAGTGAATGGCAAAAGAATCTGGATTTGTGACCGGAAAGGTTTACTACTCTATCACAAATCCTTCATTACTTTTACTTGTAGAGAAAATTATGAAAAGTTGAGGCAAATGAACATAAGCACAGCATATTTTCCTTAGGACAAGTCCTTTTTAGTCTATTTACCTTTACGTTCTTCAGCCCTTTCTCAAAAAGGCTAAGCATCTCGGAGAGTTTGTTGTCCGAGTGCACATTGTACACCGTCCGGCTGCGTTGCTGAAGTAAACCAATGATGCACTCATTTTCAATCTGCTCGTGCATTTTAAATTCCTTGAACGTGGCATACAGAGATTGCAGAAGAGCCCGAAAATCATTGTTGTTGGAGAAGTTGGTCTTGGACAGCTGGAAGAAAGGAAAGCCCACAAAAATCAGTTTTACTACAGTGGTGTGCTTTGTGAATAAGGTTTAAGTATTGTAAGGGATTTCATTGCACTTCTCTGACTTCCAATGACAACTACCTATTTCCCAGGAGAAGCTCTGAAAGAAAGAGGGAAAAAAAAAATCAAGCTATAAGCTTTAGAAACATTACAACAAACTAATGACAAAGATAACCACAGAAGTTTAACAAAGCGTAATAAAAGCAGTAAAGCATGTTTTGAGAAGAGTTTCTAGTTTCCAAAATACAGCTTACATTTGACCATTCAAATTCTGATGGCAACTGCCTCACTCCACACGAATAAACAGAATTTAAGACCGTGCCTAATTAGAATGATAACTTCTTTTAAGAAAAATTATCGTTGAAGGAAGAATTAACTACAGCATTAGTTTTAGGAAGCAGTAAAATCAGAGTTGTACTTAAGGAACGCAAACCAATCTTGTGAAACTCTGAAATAAAGAAGTGCAGAAAGAGATTTCCTGGTGGAAATCAATGCAATTTCCGCAGCTTGTAGCTAACTGGAAGACTCAGCCCCTTCCCCAGCTGTACTTGTGGGTCCATGGCTAATTATGCACTACTCACAAGGAAGGCTCGATCTTACCAAGCGCACACAAAGTATTATCAGCTGTTAGAAAAGGTTCGCCATGGGCCAACAACCAAGAGATGAAGACAGCACAAAGATTAAGCAGCACAGTAATCCACTTTCACATGCATACAAACAGTCACCACTGATAACATTTTCAGACGGCACTTTCCTTTGGTGGATGTCAAATATAACGTAAGAATGGAAAAATACCATATTGTGTGTAGAAGCATACAAGAATAAGCATTCTAAAACTAAAAATATTTTCATTTAGTTCAGAAAACAAGTCACTGAAGTATTCAGAAGTGTTCTTGTTTATAATAATTCCAGAAAAAAAGGGTTTTAGTAGAAATGGAAGTGAGAAATATGTTCATACATAACACTTGCATATCTCAAAGATGGCAACTCCTACCATTTAAAAAAAATACGCAAAACAAATGCACTTATTCATTCTGACACTGCACTGTCACTTCCTGGCAACCAGCAGCAACGCAACTGAAACACGCTGGACATCTGCCAAGCTTACACAACTCCCAGGCAGCAGTGCCAACTGTACGTTACGTGAACAACTGTCATTAAGAAAACACATTTAGTTAGCCTCAGTTCAGATCAGAACTAGGACAACGATAGGTTTTTTTTCAGTATCTTTTAGACCAAACACTGACAGGTCAGGATCAACTCATTAGTTATGCATTGTGTTTGGATCTGAAGCTTGAGTTGTTGTGTACATAAAAATGGGAAAAGATCTTGGTTCCTCACCCCATTTCTGTTCTCCACTTCAGAGAATGCGACATACAGAGCACAGGCACTAGATGAATCTGCAGGGTAGGCTTTCCACACTGACAAACAGAAGTCACGGAACCATAGAATCACAGAATCCTTAGAGTTGGAAGGGACCTTTAAAGGTCATCTAGTCAAACTGCCCTGCAATGAACAAGTCAGTGGTAAGGGAAGCAGAGAAGACGCACAGAAACACTCCCCACCTTCAGCCACTTATCATTCAGACTTCAGCGATGATACAGTTTGTTTTCTAATCTAGCATTTACCAATGACCGCCTCAACACTGCTCACTGAATCCATAGGGTTCCACAATACCTGGAGTCAGTTCCAAGAACCCCACAAATCCCTTTTGCAGCCAAACACTTGGCATTTTGATTGATGTCAGAATTGAAACAAGACTGATGAAGTGTATAACCGGAAGATTAGAGAAAAATACATATTTGGCTGTTGGTTAAAAGAAATCACAAATCTTGTCCTGATACAAAATAGAATTTTGTCATCCTCCTGACTCAGATCTTTTCAGCACTCAAATACTTCAAATCTTTACCCACCGTCACCAGCAAACTTTGAACAAAGAATCCATCCATGCATTCAATTTAAGTACTTCTATCACCAACTTACTGTTACAGAAGCCATTGTAACACAAAACACTTGCATATTCACCTCTGCTACTGTGGCTCCCTGTAGATATCTAGAAGATTAGAAACCGTGGAGAAGATAGCGAAGCTTAGTGTCTGTACTTGAATCAGCAACTGGTAGATTAAAAAGGTCAGATGAAGCTGAGGAAAACGGGCTTTTCAGAGGACAGGTAGCCTAGCAACGAAGTCACACTGTCAGATCTGTAATTTCATTAGCGGGACCGATGAAGTCTTATGACATGCACCAAGACTATTAGCAGAGGGCAGCTGCTCCTCTCCAAGGTCTGCTCTTCCACGTGAGGGCAACTAACGCAGTAGTGTGGCAGTACAAAAAGGAAACCACCTGCCCAAACTCAGATGGACAGTCCTAGGGGAACCACGAGATGGAGGAGATGGACTGTGTTGTATTTGCCAACTGGTTAAAATATGAAGTGTAGTATGAGAGGTCCCCAAGTAGATTTCTTAACACGCAGCACTAAACTGACTGTCACAGCTACGGGTATTACATCTACGCAGGAGCCAGCTGTTTGAACATAACATCTTCAAAAGGACAATTCCATGTTTCTAAGTCTTACATGGAGCCAAGAACAAGTCTGCTTTTGTGCTTGTAATACACACTAATTCAGGAGTGGCATCACAGACACTTATATGAAACAGAGGTATTTCTAGGCATAGTGGATGGATGTTGTGAATAAATCAATAAATAAGATGAAGAGTGCTTTAACTACGCAGCAGTTAAGACACTGAACAAAATACTGCATTTAGTTCCTTTCAGAGACTTCCTCCTTAGGAACTCTCAAGCATGCAATCAATGGGCAAGGAGAAAGTACCTTGCAGAATAGAAGGTACCACCCCACTCTTAGACCACTGGTTTAAATAGAACAAACAAACAAGAAAACCACACTAGTATTTTCAGAGTAGAAAAGTACTGGGGGGAAAAAAGGCAGCATGACATCCCCAGTCAGCCATGCTTCACTCTCACATTAAGTATTAGCACTTCACTTAATGCATAGCACTAACACTCAAAAGACAGAAACTTGGACGCTGCAGAGATTAGCTCAATTTTATGAGCAAGTAAATGAGGGGAACAAAGATCAGAACAAGGTGTGTCTGCATCAATACCAAGAGCATGCAGTTTCAGGTTGTACTTAATCCGCTGTAAATTAGGGGCTGGGACAGATGAAGGCACACCCAGAAGCAGCAGCCCTGCCCTCGCTTCCTTTCCTACCCCTTCCCTGGAACATGCTCTAGCAATTACACAGCTGCAGGACAAACCCAATTAGTTTATGGATCCAAGAAGTTGCACCTTTTCAGCAGGTTCATTTTTCACCTGCTCAGACAGAGCGACAGCCTGCAGCAGCATCCAGCTACACCTAAGTCAATACTATCCCCAAGGAAGACACACTGCCAAGGCAGCCTACCGAGATCGCTGCCCTCTCAGCATCGCTAGATCGCTGGCTTAGTCCTTATGAAGAGGTACATGACGTGAACTGTAAGAGAATTAGCTAAACTACTTCACAATCCAGCTTTTCACACATATAAAACTTTAAATCAGAGAAGTAATACAGACTTTATTACTTCTTGCCTGTAGGTCAACCCAAAATAACAATGATCACTAAGGCAGATGGGACAGGACCTGGCCCAGCCCACAGAAAAACAGAAGAAATCCAGAACTTTCAGAAGCCCGTCTGACTTGTCCTCTGTGTAATCCTGTCCTCTATATAAACTCATCGGCTTTTTCTTAGCAGAACTACTGTTTTGAAAGAGGTTTTTAGGAAATAAACAAAAGACCACGGTATTAACACAAAGATCCTGTAACAAAAGTCTTTTTATTCCTTCTTCTGCTAAGAAGGGCAGGTAGCTTCACACTTTGTATTTTGAGAGGCTGAGGTCAAGTTGATAAAGGCCAAGCATGAGAGCACAGTAGAGGTCGAGAAAAATGCAGTATTTTCATTTTTCTTAGGGTCTTTCATCTCTCTCGTACTACATACACAATCAATGTCTTCCAATGAATTCTGGTAGAAAAGTTTTGGAATCACAAAGGACTTTCCACATAGACACTGTAACTTCACAGAACTGACTGCACCAGAATTTTCAATGAAGCAGTTGCTGCAGTGCCGGACCTCCGCAGGGACTCCGCAGAGCACCCAGCTTGGGAAGCAGAGAGAAAGGCAGCTGAGCTTTCTCCACCATGTGGTTTCCACAAGAACTCTACCAGGGATGAGGAGATCCAAGCTGTCAGAGGTTCGCAGAGACAAACCCAAAGAAACATTAAAGAGAAGTCCAGTAAAGATATGAAACAAGAAACTGTTACAAAAGCAGGATGAACACTTGCAATGGTGTTGTTATTTTAGAGGTACATAACAGGACTTCTCACACATTTGATATGCCTTAGAAGATTTCTTTCCTACCTTATACCCACACATCAGTAGATTGCTAATAAGGCACTGCTTTTTGTCCTTCTGTCAGCAAGTATCTGAAGTCCTAAGAGCAAAACAAAGTCTCAAGGCTCCTCTCACTCTCTCTCTTCCCCACCCCACCCCCACTTGCTGCAGTAACTCACAAACAAACACAGCAAAAATACCTTTGTCTCTCCACACGACACTCATTGCAATTCCCAGTATGGAAAGATTAATTTTGTACACTACATGTAAAAATAAAGAGCCAGAAGTTTCTGAAGAATTACAGCTTATACTCTATTTATTCAGTTATTTCACAAATGACCACACATATCCTTAGGTAACCACATAACCCCTATATATACTAATTAGTCTCAAGCTTTTTAGAAGGCATCAGGTGCCCTTTTTTTCCTTGAAGTTTTTTGTTTGGTTGGTTTTGAGCTACAAAGTCGGAGATTAATAAATGCTTTCATAAGAAAGAGAAGGGCTAAAGTGGCTTACTTTGGTGTCCACAGCAGGCTGGAATAAAGGACAAAAGATCATAGCTACCTGTGAAGGCTGAACAGAAAACTTTTTTCTCCTGCAATTCAAAGGCAAAAGTAGTTACTCAGCACCTACTCAGAAAAACCTGCTACTGTGTCTGGTGTAAGAAAAAAGCCTAGGGATATGTTCTTAGGAAGGCAAAAAAAAAAAAAAGAGAGACAAGGCAGGAAAACATCCAAAAATAAAGAGCTAGAAGGTTTGCGGTACTTACAATTGTCCTGACAAGAGGACTGAAATTGTCTGAGCCTTTCCAGACCTGCGTAACACGCTGTCTCCCATTTCATACATCCCTTGGCACTTTACTTAAAGCACATTTGATTTAACAGTACTCATTTAAAACAGTTATTTTCAGATTCATCTTGAAAAATATTCTTCTGCATGAAAAATTAGACCAAAGCTGCAATTTCCCAGTAGGCATAGTGGGAAGTTACTGAATTATTCAGCATCTAAAATCTAAGACGGGAAGAGGACAGGTGGAGCCTCTCATGGGAAACTCAGAGGCACGGACAACAAATTGTTCACACATCCCTGGACACTGACATGGAGGCTTAATTCCGTCCCCTCTAGGAAGAAGGAAGGCATTTCCTCCCACTTTCTGTCTGGAAGAATGCCAAACCAGTTGATCATTTGTAGCTTATTAACACTGAACATCCTCATTAGCTGTTTATTCATTCTAAATCTAGGTAGAGTGAAAGCAGGTTCTTGATGCATCAAAATGTTAATTGGTAATAACCAAATACTACAATTTCTTACATCAACACACTCATATTTGAAGAAGCAGTGAAAAAACCCATGGCAATGGACTGAAACACTGAAAAGGGATTTCAGAAGTAAACCAAAAGTTTTACCAATTTTTTTTGTTTGTTTTTTAAATTAGAAACAGACTTATCTTTGAGGAACAGTTGTTCTGTTCTTCAGGACATCGAGTAAAAATAATTCTGACTTAGAAACGAGAAGTCAAAACATTAATTGTTTGACTTTTCAGATTTCAGTCCCCTCTGTCCTAAAAGCTGTTGTCATAACGTGGTCCACCTAATTCCCCGATCAATGCTTTACAACATCAACTCAGCTTAATTCAGGGGCATTTTTCACTCTTAACACAGTGTATCTGTAACACTGTTGTTGTAAGAGCACAAATTTAATACATAAAAACTGTTCTCTTCAGCAGAGTCCAAAGCTTGCAGCAGACAAATGGCTGAAGCACAGAAAACATCTTTTTCAATATTTCAATAGCTACAAAGGTGAAAGAAATTTGTGTTCTCAGAAGAAATTATTATCAGGAAACAAGAGGAACTTTTTAGCTATGTTCCTACTGAACATATCACTGCGGGTAGCAGAATAGTGTTTAGAATACAAATAATAAAGACTCAGCCACAAGTACCAGAGGTCAGAAAAAGAACAGCAATAGTCTACACATACTTGGATTAAAATAAATACTATAGGTACACCTAAATATACTAGGTAACAGGATGGCCAAAATATGACGATGGCAAAATGTAATGTCATATTTACTTTAGTCTTTGTAAGGAATTTAATTAGGACAAAACATTTATGGCAATTAGTTTTTAAGGAGTTGGAAGAATGGGCTAGAAAACAGAAATTCTCATTAAATGTTTACACGAGTTCAATCAGAACAAGTCAGCAGAACACGACAAAAATTTCCTGGAAGAACTAGCCAAAGTAATCACTGAACCACTAGAAATAACTGCAGAGATCTTCTGTAGAAAGTTAAGATTACAGAAGCTTGAAGTCAGGCAAACTTAAAAAGGACCTCTGATGTGTCTGATCCAATGCCCAAGGTTGCACAATACAGCCGAGCTATTAACACTGAAGTTTATGACTTCGATGGGGAGCCCTGTTCCCTCCTCCCACACTGCCAACCTGGTTCTGGGCTTGGTTGACCTCTCAGCAAGCCACTTCTACTCAATCACCTCTCGCTCCAGTGAAGGAGCTGCTCACCAAGGGGCCAGGAGGGTGTCAGTGGCAATTCACCCTTCCGAAAGCAGCCATGCACAGTATGAAGTCTCATGCTAATTTTTGTGAGGCAGGCATAAAGACTTCAGATAAAGTTATCAAACACCAACACAGCATTACAGCATTCAGAGCATAACTACTCGTTCTACTTTATCCTCCTCTACCCCCAAAAGAGCCTAAATTTACAGGGTAATTTATCAACGTTCATCTCAGGAAGGTCTGGACATAACCTTCCACTTAGACAGCATACTTTTCAGCTGCAGTATTGCCGAGAGAGAACCAGGAGTAGAAATCCCATAGAGGTGTCTCATCTCTGGTACACACAGCCAAAATTTTATTCAGTGTGCACCTAGAGCAGAGTCTGCTATTTGAGTAGCCCTGAACTTGAAGCTAATAAAGTAACATTCATCCAGCAAGGATTTGTTCAGAAAATATAATCTGATTTCCTTTTGATAAGAGAACCAAACTACTAAGAGGAAGATGATACAATGCAAGTTACAGGTCATGATTTCTCTTCAGGCTTTTTGAGATTTTTCTGCTTTACAGGCTTTCAACAAACTCCAGGACACCACACGGTGGGTCCTGCAATTGCCAACAGTGATCTCAAACCATACCCACCAATGTTTCCAGCTAAACCAGAATGAGATTTCTAAGACATAATCGGTTGAAGTCTCTGCTGTCTCATAACAGATACAATACTTTTGGCCACAGCGTGGAAAGCAAGAAAGCCAGTAAAGTTACAAGCTGCAAGCAGTGCATTCTGGAGTGTTGGAAATGCAAGGCACAATGCAACAACAGAAGCAGTCTCTACTGGACTCCAACACATGGACTTGGGTCAGTGCAAACTACTACATCCCAGAGATAAATTAGTCTAATGAGACTAACGAAAGGGAATCTAAGTATCAGTCCTCAGATAAGCATTGGGATACAGTGAAGTACAAAGTGAGTACGTGACTGTTAGGAAAAAAGACTGCAGAGTAACATCCAACATAACATCAGCTCAACTCAGGGACAGCAGTGATTCATTTTGCACAACTGACATCAGGAAAAAGTAGGCATAATTACGCAGAGGCTTCACAGCAGCTTAAACCAAACTCACTGCTGGCTGCCACAGTCCCACCCTCTGCCTCACATTGGCTTCAGGACTCATCTGGCAGCTCAACATCAGCAGAAAAATTACCCCGCTTGAAAAAAATGTTTTCAGCCAGCATAAAACCACGGTGAGTCACTTCAAGTGCTGAGGGGAGCAAGACAGGCACACACTTACTGGCAGTGGCAGTCAGCTACAGCTTCAGCTGCCTCTGGAAGCCGCTCAGGCACCCCCACAAAAACAAACACACTGAGGTACAGAAAGCGTGACCTACGTCGTGGAGTGCAGTGGATCAGTTTACTTTGCCCAGAAAACAGGTAACTAAGATGGAGGGTGTGACTGCAGTATCTCACTAGAGATGAGAAAACACTGTGTGCTCTATTTGTAGCAAAGAAGATGTCAGGCATTATGAAACCATTCTAACTATACAGACTATCTACACAAGCATTCCACTCCCTGAGGAGCGTACACCCTCAGAGGGCTCACCAGAGTACATGACAGGTTTGACAGTTTTGTGGGTTTCCTTACAGAACAGAATTTTAGTTATTCTTGCTACATAAGGCCACAGCAAAGCGTACAATGCGGCTGACATACATTTAATGATGCAGTGAAGGCATGTAAACGTATCTACTAGCGACAATTAAAAGAACGGGATAACCTTCCAGACACATCAAACTTTTTACATGTCTGATTCACTCCTCTGTCACACACTGAATTCTGGGAAATGAAAACAAGCTGTGTCTCAATCCTAAGGCATTATTTAAGTAGCTGCACACTCTACCTATTAGCAAGCCTTACAGTTGTTCCTTGAAAAGCAGAGACGCATCCATTTCACCCTCACTAACATGTGGCAGAATTTACTACATCAAGACGCTAACTGATAGCAGCTATATTACAGCGTACAGGAACACTGCCTGAGGAACAGCACACAGCATAAAATTCACAGAACTGAAGACCCCTCAAGGACAAACTGAACTTACGAAGAACGCAGCTTTACAGATTATAATTAAGATGTAAGCAGAACTAGTGTCTTATCTAATTACAGCATCTCGGTCACACAACGGAAGTCAAACAGCTCAGATTTTTTCCGGATACAGAGATAGTTCAAACACTGGGGTCACGGGCCAGGCATAGCTTCAAGTTCTGAAACAGGGCTAAAGGATGCAAAAACCAATGCTTCTAAAATAAACAAACAGACAAATCCCCATCCACATTCATGCATGCACTTCTTCGAAAGAAAAAGGAAATAAGCAAGCACGCTCCTGTATGAAAAGAATTGGAAAATGAGAGATTACCTTCGTTGCAGAGTAAGGAGCTTTAATCAGTTTGATAGCACTTCAGAAAACTAACATTCCTGCCTATTTAGTTTTACTTTTAGGAAAGGACGGTAAATTGGATCACATCTTTGTGGGATGTTTACAGCAGCAGAAATGCACCTCTATGTTTTTTTTTTTGTTCCAATCACTAAGTATCAACGAATGATAACGATATAGGGCACTTCAAACAAACCCTGTTCAGCTGCTGTCAGTAGCATGGTTTGCACTTTGGAAAGGGGTGGGGAAGAACAGTCCCAGGTGTTCTTCGTCTAAAAGCTCCTAGGGTACGGCAGCATAAGCTTTCAGGCAAACACAAACAAAAAAAAACCCACAGAACTCAACAGCACTCAGAGCAAAAAGGCAAAGTCGAACTGCTCAGCTCACCTTCCCCCCCCAGGCCTCTCGCAGAGCTCAGGCAGCACAGCAGAAAGCTGCTGGCACTCAGCAAACAGAAGGAGCCCAATGGAGGGACCTGGGGAAGCCCGGCACTGCACACGTGGAACACTGCAGGAGGAGGCGAGGCCTCCTCGTCCCGGTGCAGCAGCGGGCTGCCTCCACGTATCCTCACCTTCGTTCCAAACGCTGCCAGGCGCTCTGAACCCCACGCAGCCGCTGCCGGCCTGCGACGGAGGCGCCGCTGCTGCCGAGCACCGCCTGAAGCTCCCAGTACACGCAGCGCCGCAAAGTTTGCCTTGCAGGTGACGCATCAGGCTACTGCCAACCACACCGGTGCGAGCGCAAAAATCACTTTTTGCCCACAGTAAAGCCACCAGCACACACACAGCGCTGCCCCGGCATCCCTAGCCACGTACTAATTAAACCCATCGAAACGAAGCGCTGCGTGCCGGCTGCCGGTGGGCGCGCACACGTACAGGGACACGGCCGTCTCCCGCCGCCCCCTCCCCCTCGGCCGGGCCCCTCCAAGCCGCACGGCACGGCACAGCCCGCGGCAGGAGGTGGGCGCTGCGGGGCCGCAGGGCGCGGAGGAGGGGGCAGCTCGCGGCCGCTCCCGCTCACAGGCGCAGCGAGGCCGGCGCGCTGACAGCTGCGCACTCACGAAATCTGCCCTCACCCCTCCGGGGAGCGGGGTAAAGGCCGCCTCTCCCCACCCGCCCGCTCTCTACCTTGTCGCAGTACAGCCCCACGAGCTGCTTCATCCGCCAGTGCGGAGCCGAGAAGACGTCCACCTCCTCAGGGAAGGGAGCCATGTTCTCCCCATAGAGCCCAGGCGCTGGCGGCGCTAACGGCGGCGCTAACATCCGCCCCGCGCATGCGCGAAGGGCGCCCCGCCGGGCCTGACGCCACGTGACCGCGGCCGCCGCGCCGGCTCCTCCGCGGCTCGGGTGGGGTTGCCGGTGGCTGCGCTAAGCGCATGCGCACCGGGAGGCAGCGGCGGCTTCGAAGGTGAGGCGTTGCCTCATCCGCCGCTTCAGGGCGGGTCAGCCTCGTTCTGGCGCGGCGAGTTCCTCGGTTGCTCCGCTGCGGTGCTTCTTTGGCGCCAGGCCTGCCCGAGGGCAGGAGGTTTGTCTGTAGCTGTGTTTCCAGCTAGGCCTGCTGCGTGCAGAGCGGTTAGCCGGAGCCGCGGAAGTGGCTCCGAGTGCTGCTGTGCTCCGCAGGCACGGGGAATGGCGGCCATCTCTGGGAGCCGTGCTGCTCGCCCGGCGGGCGTCGGACGTGCTGGAATCGGCGCTTCTTAAACGTGCCGTTAAACTTAAATAAAAAAATCGTTGTGCATTTACACGAAATAAAGCTAGCTTCGCACCCCCCAAAAAATGAATAGGTATTGAAATGGTGATTCGTGAGGAAGGAAGAGGGGATCTGCGGATGAGCCGATGTGTGTGAGGAGGCCGCGCGGCGTGTCTTGTGCCAAGAGAGCAGCGCCAGCTGCTGTGTTTGTGCCACATCCAGGAGAAAAGGAACGGAACGCTGAGCGTTGATGCTCATCCGCTCACACATTCAGAAGAAAAAGAACAGTAGGAATCCTTAGCAGAATTGAGATTACGTGTTAATTTGTCAAGAGGTGATGGTAACTGTCGAACAACTCATTGGAATGCATTAAATGTCCCCCAAAATGCACTTTCCAGCATAAGTGCAGCAGAGTTTTCTGGCTGAAAGCTATTCCAGTACAAAGCCAGATGCGTATTTTTTTTTTAAAGATTAAAAGCTGTGTAGTTTAAAAATGTAAGCAGTGAATTGTAAGCAAATTGAAATCTTTTGAGTGAAAGCACACATACATTTTAGCCCAGTTCTCAGTGTGCTAACTATTGGGAATAAAAAGTGAAATCATCGATTGTAAATTCAGTAGACAACAACTGAGAAGAGAGGCCATGTGATCTGGGTTATCTAGATCACCAAACACAATAATCTCTTTAGCTCTTTATCTAAGGAAATGATGCTTAAGCAATTGTGACGTTGGGTGTTTCCTTTTCTATTCATCCTTTCCACTTCAAGAACTTCTGAACATGTTGACCTATTTAATCATATTTGACAAAGGTGTACAAATTTTGGAAGATTAAGTTTGTGCAAGCCTGGGGAAAAATAGCAGTTACACAAGAGAAGGAAAGGAAGGCAAAACAGAGGTATTACACAACTGGCCAGCCAGCACACGGCTGTATTTCTCCGTGGCTAGTACGCAGAGCTCTGGTTTTAGACCTAGTAGGCACATTTCTTGCATAGAGAAGTATTGCAGCGTACGAGGACACAGGGGAGACTTTGAGGTTACTGCTATAGGTAGGATTTATGAACCAAAGATGCAAACCCTCAAGAAACAGTGTTTGGTGAAGCATGTTGCTTGCTAATATGGGCAGTTCCAAGGTCATATTTCAAAGCCTAAAACATGAGATCACACAGAATTTGGGTTCTTCTGCCAGCAGTTCATACCTCAGTAATAGCAGAGGATTAATGCTCCCACCTGTTAATCTTCCATCTGCTGGAAGTTACTGCTCATATGTTGCAGAAATAACAAGAGAGAACATGTCCATCCTCATCTTCCAGGCTTTCAGAACATAAACGTGCTGAATTTCATGGTAGTCTAAGGTAATATTTGCTTTGTGAACTAGAGTATCTCCAGTGCAGATGTGCATCAAATTTTGATGACTCTGCTTCATGGGCAGGCTTCTCTAGGAGAGAGGGACAGAGCAAAGGGCACACCCACTATGAATTGCTGGAGCTTGGGAAGCAAGCTGGTCAGCCGGTTCATGGCACTGAATTACAATGGTACAGGAGAAAGTGCCTGATAACTATACGTTATATTTTTCATGGAGAGGTTCAAGGGAAGAGTTGGTCATCTTGTACAAGAGTTTACACAGAGAGAATATAGTTCAGAGGATAGATCCTTCATTAACATAATAGAAGAAGACATAATGAGATCCAGTGACTGGAAGCTTGAAAACAAGTTCAGGCCAGTGGTATGACTCTTAAGGCTATCTAACCATGGGAACAATGACCCTGGAGGCCTATTAGATCAGCCATCACATGAAGTATTTAAATCAAAGCTAAGAACATACTAATTAAAAGTGGCTCTGCTGAGTCAGATCAGAGGCCCATCCAGCCACACTGTATTTTTCCAAGGGGTCAGTGAGGACAGGAAGCTTGGCAGGGGATGAGGTGGGGATCCCGGCAGTTGCTATACCCATTTACATTCCCTCTGCCATGTTTCATCAGCTTGTGCAGCGTTCTGAAAAACATTCTTTTTTTCAGAACATTACTGAGAAACCCCCACATTTTCTTCATGAAGTTCATGAGTCCTAACCTGGGTGTGTCCAGGAAGAAAAGTAATTCTAAAACTCTATCTCTGTCTTTTTAAGTTACATTATATATATTCTTAAGCAGGAGATTTAGCCCTGATGCCAAAAATCCCCTTTCTGTATTAAAGATCCCATCAGTGATGCCTGTGTTATCTCTTATTCCCAAAATGTTTAGGCAAAAAGTGGCTGAAGTGGACAGTAAAAAAAAACTGTTCCTTGACTTCCATGGGTGGTTGCACTGTCTAATCCTAACCCAAAGCAGTAGACTTGAAATCATGTGATTAATGTGCTAATGCCCTGTCCATAGGTCATCCTTTAGAGAGATTGCGAAGGGAAATAGGAAGAAAAAGCCTCAAAGAAGTAACTGAAGCACAGCATTTGCTGTGTCTCCACCACACTAAGCCCAATATTGCACATCTATTACTGGGTAAATATGGCTTTCCTAAAGAATTTGCTGCAGATAATAAGCCAACATGTTGCCACACTTACAGGAGAAATGCATCACTAGCAATTTGCTCGATTATGAGTAGGATTTTACCTTCAGCAAAATGTATTATGTGAGTACTGTTGTATATATATAACTTAGTATATTTATATAGTATAGATGTATAGCGCATGTATCTAGCATGATATCAATGTATACAGAAATAATAAAGATGTCTATATTCACTGAGGTGTGGAAACTGTTTAACAGAAAGAAAGAAAGGCCATGTTTCACAGAAATGCAAATCAATACAAAAATTTCTCTGAAGTTGAAAAAATGTACATATATGAATTATATTAAAGAGTAAAAAAAATTTACACTGAGGAGTGCATTAGTTTGTACTGCTTGACAATCTAACAGAGTTCTTGGGGAAAAAGAGTTTAGAGGCAAAATAAAAGCAAACAGAAGTTGAAAATAAATTTATTCCACACACAGAAGTGTCTTAAGGCTTTCTGGCCATCATAATCCTGCCTGGTTTTGTTCACAAAGACTTTAATTCACACATCATCACATCAGCATTTTACTGTCAGTACCCAGTGGAGAGGCAGAAAAGGAACTGACTAATGATATCCATATGTGTGACACAGGATCACCTGAGAATTTGGGTTATTATGAGATCAGCACCTATGTATTTCAATTTCTTTGTTCTTGATATGTATTTCAGCATTTATGTTTACCTAATCCATGAAAAAAGCACAGCCCTTTCTTGAAACTAAATGAGACTGCTCTGAAATGTGCTGCTTGCAAGCACTTGTGGAGTTCTAGGTATCTGTAGTATGGCAATTAAGCAAACCTAAGGCATTGTAAATACTTACGTTGTGAATGCTAAATAGCAAGTATACTAAATACTAAACTATGTTGTAATTCTTCCCAGTTATCACCAGGTGGCAACATCAGAACCGTAAAAGTCTCATTTTTCTGAAGCAGAAGACTTTCGGATAGAAGGAAGTGATGTGTCCCTTTGCAGTCATTTCAGGAAACAGTAAATTACATTGTCCGGCAAGGTTCAGGTTTCTGTCCAACTTTGTCATTTGTGTGCAGAGCTACAGCTACTACTGAAGATACTAAATGTTAAGCTTTCTGGTTTCCATTTAACTTGTATCATTTAATTTCATTGCTTTTTTTTTTTTTTTTTTCAAAAACTTGGGTTGTTGAGAATTCATGATGAAGAGCCTTTTTTTGTGTCTCTTACTAGGCTCTATTCTGTTTATGAACAACTTTTCAGAAGTGCAAGGAAGAAAATGGAAAGGTGAAGGTACAACACAAAACCTGGAAAGCATAACCATTGGAAGGTGTTATGACTATATTAGAGTTGTGAATCCTGCTGTTGGGTAAGTTACTGCATGTTTCTGGAATAGTTTTTATCTTCTGTACAAACTGGTCATTAATCAAAATTCTGACGTTTCACTCTTATTAGCCATGAATGTAATCCTACTGAAGCCAACACGTGTAGCTTTCTGGAAACAGAAATTGAACTTTGATGGATGTTGCAATAATACTAGTAGTGTAAATAAGGCAGAATTTTTAATGCTTCAGCTTTTTTTCCCCTAGTAAGGGTGTTCTGTAAAGAGAACACTGCACAGAAGTGGTGGGGTTGTTATTTCTGAAGCACCAAATCTGTTAGTGCTCCTGGAAAGAACAGCATTACTCTGCATGTATCGTAGGTCACATCGAGTAAGAGGGTATCCTGAGCTACTGAAATAAACTGCTTAGCTCATCCAGGTGAAAAATCAAGTAGTAATCAACTGGTGAAGTATTATTACCTGTGAGTTTTCATTGTCTGTCAATTACACAAAATTGGAGGAGGCACACTTGCCTAAAATGACCACTTTTTCTTCCTTCTTTACATTGTGTCAGCTTTAGTGAAAAGGAAAAATCTCTGAAGGACAGTCTCTTTGAATTCAGTCCAAAATTGTTCCTGATAGTTTGAAGGTATTTGCAGAAGGAGGCTGTCTGGATTTCTGCAGTATTGAATTGTGGTCTCGAATAGAATTCAGTATGTTGCGTAATAGTAGAAAATACCACCACCTTCCCCCAACTTCGCTTTTTCAGTTCCTGTTGCAAAACAGGAAGATTCAGGACTTGTCTTGAAAACAGACGTATGATTCTTAACAGAGGCAAAATGACTTTTTCTTCTTAATGACATTCTTAACGTATCAGAACCATTTTTTTTTTGAAGTTCTGTAGAAAGAAAACCTCATCCTAATGCAAATAACACAGTACTAAAATTTTGTCACAACAGCTCAAGCTTGGCAAATGTATAAGCGCATCACAGTGGGTAGCATCAGTAAGCTTTGACTATATGTTTCTGCATACCTACAACATAATATAAACTACAAAAACATAAGTCAGTTAACAGTTGTGTAGGTAACTACCTGAAGACTTCTCTTGCAGCATGCTATGGAGTTCCCGTGACAGTTAAGAGATGCCATTTCATTTCTAGCAGAAGCAGGACTTCACTAATATTACAGAATACTCTAAAATGAGCAATGTAAAGGATGGTTACTGTGGAAATGTTTGTTTTATCGTGTAACTACAATGATACAGAAAGTATTTATATATTAAAGTTTTGTGACATTTTAGCAGTATAATTTTAAAGTTGAGGAGTCTGAACATAATCAAATTATTCTTAATCTGAACAGCATAAAGCAAGGATGGACGTCAGCATTGCTCTCATGAATTAAGGACCAAATTTGCAGTATGAAAAGAACAGCTGCACTATTAATTTTATCTTATATATTTTTATTCGCTTTCCCTTAGGTCTATAAGAAAATACTGTAATATAAATGAAATTGAAATTACATATTGCACAGCTGCAAGCCAGATATTCTGATTATTTATAATCCTTTCTGTTCATTGTCTGCTTCTTCATTGCCCCCAGGCTAGCTTTTACAGAGGCACAGCCACCTGGATAGGTTTTGCTTCAGAATAATTTTCAAAAATACTTCACTAACAGAGATCTGGCAAAGCACGTCTTTACACCGCAATACAATTAAAACATAAAACTTTTTATAGAAGCACAAGAAGAACCTTGCATTAAAAGAGAACATACAAAATTGCAAAAGAGGTATTTTACAAAATGTGGAAGTGAAGAGTCTGAATGAAAATTGTATTTGAAGTTTTTTAATAGGAGTCTGCTGTATTACACAAACACAGCTGTTACAATAAGTGCACTTCTTCCATGTTTCTGTTTAGATAGCATGTAATGGAAGCTTTTGGGAAAAAAATAATAACTGACTATTATGAATTAAATGTAATACAACTTATTAGTGGCTATTAAGATTGAAAGGAATTGTCCTGAACTACAGTCCTTCCCCACTCTGTAGTTTATGAAGTATTTTTGCCAACTAAGAAATTTTGAGTTAACAGAGCAGAATAATCCTTGTGATTTACAAGCTGTTCAAACCTGAGATGAGAAGACATGAAGTGAAAAATGCAAGTGAATTAACCAGAAAATGACTGCTAGTTTCAACTGTCAAGAAAGATATTAAGAGTTCAGCTGATGATAATTTACAAGCACTAACATGAAGAAGTGAGGGCTGACAGCACACAGCTCTTTGGTAGAATAAGACATAAACATATACAGTTGTCAGAAGCTAAAGTTTAACAGCTTGAACTTAGAAATAGGGTGCAAATCCTTTTATCAAGTAAGCTATTTAAACATTGGAACCACTGACCAAGGGTCATATTGCATCACTGAAGATTTTCAGGTCAAGATCTCATATTTGCTTAAGGTATGTTAGTTTTTAAATAGGTGATGGAAGCATGACCAGTTATTTGCATGGGACCAAAGTTCTTTTTCCTGCATGGGCTCTGTTCAGCTTATCACTGGGGGTCCTCTAACTTTAAATAATCTGGGAACTCTGCATCTCAAAGTAGCTGCTTAAAAGAATCTCATGAGGAGAAGCACTAGAAGAAACCCCGCTGCATATGGATGCCATTAAATGAACTAAGCACTCTAATGTCTAAGTTTAGTTTACTTTTAGAGACTACTGTTGTTCAAGCTCCAGCTTCGTAATTACAGCCACTCACATTAGGAATGCTTGATGCACATAAAATACATTATTCTGCTGAGCATAGCGTTCCCAGCATAGACATTGTCACAGCGTAAGTGGGGAAGGTACCATGGGAAAGTGATGAAAGCAGCAATTCACTTTTTAATTACTCCAGGCAGGTTCAGAGCTTTCACAGATGAGTTTTTTTCTTTTCACAGCTCTTGCAAATCCAGAGATTTAGGACGCTTCCATCCCTGGATGGCTGGTCCTGTTCTTCTGCAACAGCTGATTGCCCCTAGAGCAAGCGGGCAGGAGGGAACTAAGAGCACAGCGTAGCGTCTTTTTTCAGACCACCACTTCATGAGCAATTTAAATGCTGAATCCTAACAGTACTCTTGCAGCTGCTACACAGTGACAGTACATGCCCTACACGGTGACTGTACTCATTCGAGAAGTTAAAGCTGCATAATCCTAAGGTCTGCTTACAATGAAGGCATTTTTTGTCAAAACTATCCTTCTGTCGTCAAAACTGTTAGTAACTCCTCCCGCACTTGAATATGACATTTTAAGAGTAATTTTACATTCCAGTAGCTTTGCATATTTAGCTATGGTTTAAGAGAAATGGCTTTCTGAATCCCTAAACTTTCTAAGAAAGCTGTTTGGTTCTTCTAGCATCTGTCCAAGCTGGATAGCAGAGCTTATTGTGAATACTTTGTAAGATTTTTTAAGAATTGCGTGTATGTCTAATTCTGCACTGTAAATCCTACTGTTTTTATTGCATTTCACTTCTTCCTAATTTCTTTGGAGAGGTGCTGCTGTAAGGAGGAGGTAAAAGAGATACATGCTCTTCCTTGGTTGCAAAGTTAGTATCTTAATCTTGTGAGGGATTTACCCTGCAGATGGAAAGAGATGGGGAACAAATCACTTTCTTGTTCTGCTTTGAATTAAAACCAAGCGGTTCTGCTATTTGTTTTGATAATTGCAGTGAGAAGAACTGTTCGGAGTTATGGGAAGCCTTTAAAAATGCTTTTATTAACAAGGATCCTTGCAACATTCTACCTCAAGACTTCGAATTATTTTTCAAACTGTCATTGCATGCAATTCCCGCTGGCAAGGTAATGATTATTAATGTTGTGGTAACTGCCCTGTGACATCTAGCAGATTTCCCATCACAGTCATTCAAAACAGACCAAAAGTCATTCTGTGGCTGACTGATGATTCGTTATTTTGGCCCATCTGCAGTTTATAAATTAAACTGAAGCTGGATACCATTTTGCAGTGTATTTATCTGCATTTCTTTTAAGCAGTAACTTAAGCAGTAATCTTCATATTCCTCTGTACTGCCTTACAACTCCCTTCCTCCATGGAGGAGACCTTGGTCGCCCTGTCAGACTTGTCCGCAGAGGTTCTGGGTGTCCTTTGTCTCTTCCTTCTCCTGTACCAGCCACTCCCTTTGTCCACAATGGTTGATGGTGTTAACATTTCCTCTTCCTCACTGTTCTTGACAGTGAAAGCCTGGGATTTGTGTGTCTTCCTTATCTGTGTTACTCTGTTTCCATGCTACAAAGGTCTCCTGTTCTTCCTGCTGTGCCAGTAGTTCTGTTGCAGTCCCTGACCTTGCACTGCTACTTTTCCTCTAGCTAGATGCTCTGCCTCCACTGGCTGTGTCTGCTCCTTCTCCTTATGCACCAAATCCCAGGGCACTGAGTGTTCAACTTTGACATGTTAAAAATGTTAAACACGCATAAACAGAAATGAAATAGGGTGCCGTAGTATCCCATCAAAATGTGTGCTTTAGCCTTCTCTAAAAGGTTGTATTGCAGAGCAGTTTTTCTGCTGACATAATTATTCCTTATCTCTAAGTGATACAAGCTAAACTCGTAACTGCTACCGACTACATAGCTTCATTAATAAGACCATTTTGCAAACATGGGAATAATAGTGTAACATACAATTTTTTTTCACACTGTAAGCCAGCATGGTAATATGAGAGAATTCTCTAAGCTGTATCTGGCTTATGAATGTCTCATCTTTTTCCTTCTTTCCTTATCTGATGAAGAGGGCAAAGCTAGGCCTCATTATATCTAATATAGATGGATTTCCAGTCTCAGCATGGTAGAAATGCCCCTCAAGCCTCTAATGATCAGAATTAACACCCTTGTAAGAATGAAGTTTGTTCCTATAAATAGGTAGCTAACTTGTCTGATTCTTAGCTTGATTTTGAAACAAATACCAAAATACATTTTAAAATGTTTTCAGCACCACATAAACTCATTGTGTCTGCACCCAAGTGATGGTTCATTTCTTCTGCATTTTATTTTCCTTTTTAATTTAGTCTCTCTTCTGGGAAAACAATCAGCTACTAGTCAATAGCTTTTCTAGCAGAGCTCGTCGCTACATGACTCTTGGTGATACTCTGTTTGGCTTCTTCGGAGATTTTCTAAACTGGTGTGGGCAGGAAAACAGCACTGGTAAGACAATGAGGGCTATATCATACGCTTGTCTATAAAACTACAATGGAGACTGACTGCTGTGTTTTGGAGGATCTAATTTTGCTTTTCATAAAAAATTGGGTAGCTCCACCGTCTTCTCCCCTGTTTTGTGTGAATATTTAACATTGCTATCAGGGAAGCACACAGTGAAACAATGCTGCACAGGAGATAAACTGTGGAATGTGGAGCTGTCTGCATCCAGGGTATGGAGTTAGAGCCACTTCAGCCAAATTATCGAGTCCACAGCATGTCACTGATAATGTTAACTGCAGAGGATGGAAAATGATAAGAAAAAAGAATAAAAACAATCAGCTGTTTTCTGTGTTATGTCAGACTATCTTGTATGTTCAGTGATTAATGCCAGACTGTATGTAATTGCTTTCTGATGTCACTTTCTATAGTCATGACCATCTCTTTAACAGTACATATCATGTGCTTTCTGACAGGACTGGACTATGAATCCTGCCCTACTGCAGAAGAATGTGAAAACAATGCAGTGGATGCTTTCTGGAGGATGGCTTCGATGACTGTAAATAGTGCATTAATACTCACTTTGTACATTAGTGATCATGTCCCTGGTGGTTTGGGAAAGCATTGCTGGGTCAAAACGGATTTAAGGCTCTTACTGTGCTAGATTATTTCCTCAGGTACAAATAGGCTTTTCTAGGCTGGGAATGCTGTTTAGCGGGGGAAGCCTGACTTTCATCCCATCTAGCTAACATGGTCAAATTCTGTGTTAGCTGTGTTAATACATATTAAGCATATACTAAGCACAACAAGCACACTAGGGACCTTAGGACCTGCACAGATCAAGCCCAAGGAGTGCCAAAATGCTTGGTTCCTGACCTGAATAAGTTGTTTATAGGTTTGAGAAAATAACTTGAGAAGATAGATTGAATTCATGCATTGGCTGTATAATTCTTGTCCTCTTTACTGGAATGAGCAGGCTGGGGTGCTAGCTTGACATTATTTTCACAGTCCTGATACTGCCCTGGTAAAACTATCTCCTTGGTCATCGTTGCTTGCAAGACAATACCAAGTCATATAACAAATCTGTAAGATGAATTCTAGAAAAAAATATTCTGTTATGCATTGCAGTATGCACAACACAGCTCTGGGGTGATACATGTCTTGTTGAATGGTTCTGCAGAAGGAGGAGCTTATCCAGTCAAAGGGTAAGAAAACTGTGTGTGAACACAAAATAATGTGCTGAAGGTCTGACGTCTGCAAAGAAAAAGGTCAGCCGGTGGTTTGTGTCTTTTGCTGCATGAAGCATTTTACAAGCTGCTGTGGCAGTTAGGATAAATGCTCTTTGAAAGGCATGCCTTAGTCGGACAACACACTGTGGCAAAATTATAGCCCCTGTCTTCAGAAAAAAAAAAAAGTGCAAGAAGAAGGATAATCAAAAGGATTAAATCCGTCTTCTTCTGCATTTATTAAAGATTGATGTTTTTCCCCTGATGTACAAGTATGTCGATATGGAGAAGTTCATTTAAACTTAAATATAAGTATTACTGTAAAAAGATGTCCTTAAGAACTTTTCTTGAACATGTGGCTGTAATGACTGCCTATGTTTGACAAAAATGTCTCCCTTACCTTAGCGGCTGTCCTGTCCAAGGTAGATAAAAAAAAATTTTTAAAGCATAGAACAGATCCTGGTTCTGTTTTCTCAATGAAGACTGGTAATAATCAATGAGAAGTTAAGTTTTTCTCCAGATAGGAGAGAAACAAGAAGTTCCTAAAAGCTACCATCTGTTCCAAAACACCTACTGTCTTCTTGCCTTGTTCCCCTAAAGGTTCCATCTCTGCACATAACTTTCAGCCAATCCATTTCCACCAGTTCCTGGGATCACCTGCCTGGTGGTATTCTGACCAGTGAGATCTCCACCACTGGAATACAGCCTGCTAAGAAAAAAACATAGAATCACAGATTCGTTTGAGTTGGAAGGAACCTTTAAAGGTCATCTAGTCCAACTTCCCTGCCATGAACAGGGACAACCACAGCTAGATCACATTGCTCAGTGCCTCTCCAGCCTGACCTTGAGTGTCCCCAGGGTCAGGGCATCCACCACCTCTCCAGACAACCTGTTCCAGTGCCTTACCACCCTTACTGTAAAATTTGTTTTCTTCTATCTGGTCTAAATCTCCCCTCTTTTAGCTTGTAACCTACTCAATTACTCCATCTGTTTTCTTTGCTGTGTGTTATCTGGCTCATTTATGACTGAACTTCTTCTTTGAAAGAGGCTTAAAGTTGAATAATCTGTAGTAGAACGTGAATTGAAAAATCTGTCTTGTTCAGCATCACTCTTGGCTATTTTCAGTAATTCCAAAGCCATTTTCAAAGTTCGTCCTATAGTACAGTTTGTACAATTAAATGATCTTGGGTTGCAGACATTAAAACTATCTGCTGGATTTGGCATTTTCCATTTTATGTCAGAGGATTTAGTTTCCATATTATTATCCATTTTTAATTGTTACTTAATTACCTGGCAAAGTAAAATTACACAAAGCAATTAAGTAGAAAATTCATCCTGGGCCAGGGATAGACACAGCTAGAATTTTCTCCTTTATGGCCTTAGGTATTCCTAGACCAAATCTTTCATTATTATTGCTATTATTTCATATCTAAAAATATATATGTCTTGTGGCTGTTGTTAAATTTTATTTAAAACAAAATGGCATTCTGTCTAAAAGTGGTAACTACAAGAACAATCCTTTTTTGACTAAATATCAAATGTTCTTTGTTTTGTGTTTGCATTTTTAAGTTCATTTCACTCTAGGTCACCTCGAAGTTATAACTTTCTTTAGTTGAGCCCTTCAAAGATGAAGAATATAAAAACAAAACTTCAGATTAAATGTGTTTCACTTTGTGCACATTCAGAATGTGAATCAGATTTTTTCAACTCTATGTTGAGTCTGATTGTAATCACAAGATACAAATGTAAAATCAAGCAAGCCCATATCCCACGGCAGGATCAGAGGTTGATTTAGCGCAAAGGGATTTTTTTCCATATAGTTCTGAAAAAATGTTTCTGGAATCAGTTTTTTTGCAGATTATGAAATACCTTATCTCCAGAGAGACAAGATCTCACAAATAGTCATCTGGGTTGTGGATGATATTGAAGGACCGAATACGTAAGTTGTGTCTTCCAACAAAAATCATTCCTCCTTTTTAAGCCTGTCTTTAAAATTTAACCTTAGCTTTCACTTTTACTACAGTTGCACAGCAGTTAAACTAAAAATATTTTAGATGCTTTTGCTAACACAGGAGGCACAAGCTGGCGTTCCCAAAGAAAAGTAGACAAAATAAGAATAATTTCTAATGTTAGTTCCGATGCCCATTTAGTTTGAGATATCTTCACCAAGTGAAGATTATCAACAGAAACAGACTCTGTAGTTAACAAAATTGTTATGCAAGGTGATAGGCCTTGGTAAAGGAAAAAATAAGTACTCTATTCATTATAACTTTTGTGGGGAAAGTTACAGGGCTTCCTGTTTCTCCATGAGCGAGAGAAGAGGTCATCGTGCATAGATGAATCAAAGGTGGAGGAGTAGAGGAAGTAAGCTTTACACCAACCATTTGCACAGTCCCTGCAATTTACTGTATCATATCTCCTTCTGTGGAGATATTAAAGACCTGTCTGGACGCCTACCTGTGCGATCTATTGTAAAGTATCTGCTTTAGCAGGGGGTTGGACTTGATGATCTCTTGAGGTGCCTTTCAACCCCTGAGATTCTGTGGTAGCTCTTAATTGGTCTTAAAAGTGCCCTGGCTGAAAAGGGCGAGAAAAACAGGTTCAGATGTCACCATATCCACCACTAGTGGCTAAATCCCTGATGTCACATGGATACTTTGGAGTGTGAGGATGCACTTCTTGAAACCATTCATTTTGAATAATTCCCTTTTACATCTCATCTCTTCTCTTTCCTTTTGCTTCCCTTTCATTACATTCACTGTTGCCAACCCATAGCACAAATTTAACATAGTTCTATAGAATCTATGACAAGAGAAGCAAGTACAAGCATGTTTTAGATTAGCACTTCTGAGCCTTTCTTTTTAAATCAAAGAATCATGTCCTTTTAGAAAAAGTATAGCTCACCTTTGCAGAAGTAGCCCTTATCACAAAGAATTAAGACAGGCACTGAATAATAGTTTATATTTCAGTTTGTGTTCATCTGGATGCATGGGAATATTTGTATATTTTATTAAGAGTGATTTTGTTGATCACCATATGATTTCCTTAGAGTCATGAGTATTTACTGACTAATGAATGAGTAATAGTGGCCTTACTACTCATTGGTGCAAGTTTTAGAGATCTCAGTATGTTCATTACTATCCCAAGCTTTCTTTGTTGATTGGACCAAAGAAAAAAAAAATCAATGCTAGACACAAAAACTGTGGTTAGGATTGTTCCTGATTTTAGTATGTTCTTGTGTTTTAGCATTGTTCTGTACTCAAGAAGGGAGGCAAACTTTTAACAAGAAGAATAATTCTAATTTATTATATCCAGCTTATTCTGTAAAGATACCATCAACTTTATCACCAACTAAGTACCTGTCAAAGAATATTAAAAATGAAAGCCTTATTTAGTGTTTTACAAAACTGTCTCTCTCTCTTCCTGTTACTATAGTGAAATCTGAAAGATGGGAACACTGGTTAATAGAATCTGCAAATGATACACAGGCTGAAGCCAATCTTCAGTCTCTGCAAACTGAGAGTGTAAAATGCTAAAGTACTGTAAGCCAATGAAGGATTATAAATAGCAATGTACATCAGTTTTCTATGTGTGTTAAGGAATATAGAAGAGACAAAGTAAGGGGGATTTACTTTACTAATTCCATCAAGTTCACTGGGAACTAGATAATAGTTCAGAGGGAAAATAGATAATAAAATAATTGCAATAATATTCAAATCCTTTCTCACAGAGATTCCTGTGGATATAATACTGTACGGATATTAGAAGACAGGCTGAAAGCCCTTGGTTATGATGTCACCTGCACTGACAATTACAAGTAAGTAAAAATCCTTCATAAATGCAGTGCATTTGCAGAAGCAACTGATCTACTTGAAATTATTGCTTCACTTCAAATATGTAACTGCCATTAATGTTGTGTCTTCAGTAAGAAACTGGTATCTTAGAGAGCTGATAACACATTTTTCAGACTTGGCATTTTCGAGCAATGAAATAAGCAAAATACTACATCATATTGTATGATTGTATAATTAAGTGGAACATTGTACTTACCGAGGTTTAGACACAGAAGATGGCCTCATGTATTCCAGTTCACTGTAGAATGTTTATTTGGACTGAAAATCTAAGCAGTAGTTAAAAACTGTTGAATATCTGCTGAATTACTATTTATTAACAATAATATTTACAGCTCTAGTTCAGAGTATCATTGAAGGGAATCTTCAGACATGGTAGTGCTGTTGAGTTTGTTTTGTTTCTTCATTTGTTTTCCTTAGTTTGCTATCTGAAAGATGCAAAATAAAACTCTCTCTTCACAGGCCTGTAATGTTCTTACTCTGCTTGGATAATCCCGATCATTCCAAGTGTACCCTTTCATCGTAAGTAAAAGAAGTTCAATCCATCCTCAGTGTCATTATAGCCACGTGAAAAATGCAGAAGTCAACAATTAACATTCCATCTCAATCATATATATGTAATCCATAAGCAATATGCGTTATTCCTAAGTTTATTACTTACTGTATACTGAGTAAACCGTTTGTGTCTACAGATTGCGCATGCTTGTCAGTTAGCCCCTGCTGTGGCAAATTAGGTGCAGATTAGTTCTCTTTAATCACACAATCATTGATGCTATGAATGAAGTTTGTAAACATGAGTGTTCTAATGCAAAGTCTATTCTGAATCTTGAATTATTTTTGTTAATATTCATCCATAAATAATGAAAATTTTGATCAAATGGCAATAGAACTAGAGAACATTTCTCCAGCTACTTGAACCTCCAGTTCCAAATTTTGAGGAAGATTTTTTTGTCTTCAATTTTACATGCAAACTCAATTTCTACATTTTAATATATTTACTTTTGTCCAGTAGGTTATCTGTAGAGAATGCAGATTACATCCAAGATAGACTTTTTTACTGAGCAATCATCACTCCTATAATGGGTTTTAATTGTTTTCCTTCCTATTGATATTTTTCTTTACTATATAAAGAGGATTAAATTCATTTATCTTTTATTTTAGTTAATTTTACTTGAAAGATGGCTGTTTTCACTTGTGTTTTAAGCTATATGTTGTTACATGTATAAGATATTTGAACATCTGAATATGAAAACTTCCTCACAGTTTGGAAAGTTGAAAGATACACAAATGTGAAGTTGTTCTCTGGTTTTATTATTTTTATTCACAATTCATACATTTGTCCACATTCTGTCTTCTACTGCCCTTCCTGCCCTAATTCAAGCACCTGCAAATGTTTTGTATGTTAAAACCCGTGTAATGCTGCAGTGATAACTTCTGCTACCAGCAGCCCAATTTGCGCTCCCTCGATATGGCAGCACACAACTTCTGCATGCAGTTTTGGATGCATTCTGCCTGCCTCTGAAATGAGACTGTGTGGCAGTAATACCTCACTTACTACAACAAAGGAGGTGTATATTGGTTTCAACAGTATATGTTCAATTTTTAATACACCCTTACAGAGAAAATGAGTATTCTGTTCGTTCTGGTCACATATCACGTGGCAACATTTATTCTTACATCAAAATTATGCCCCAGCACCCACCTATAAACATACAATGAAAACAGTGGCATTTTAGAAATGACTGATACCTCTAGAATCCTTTCAGTTGGTAGATATTAGAATCAAACTGTTCCTGACTTCTTGAGGCATTTATTTGTTACTGGATACCACTTGAAGAGTGGATTAAAATAAGGTTTCCTTGTTCTGACAGTGAATTATAATGCTTTGCTCATATATGCCAAAGGAAAATCCAGTTGTTCCATGCAAAATTGCAGCTGTGAACGTGGTGACAATATCAGCAAACTGGAGGAGAGCGCTTTACAGGACTGTATAAAATATGTTATAAACTCTTAACAGAAGATTTTCTCTTCACCTAGGTTTTAATCCATTTGTCTCAAGGTTTTGTCATTGAGTTGCATTCCTCAGCTGAGGAAATCTGGATGCAAAGGCTTTTGGAAACCTTTTTGTCTTCTTCTTTTCCATTAAGGGATGAGCATACCATTTCTGCAGTACTGCCACATAATGTTTGCAGGGCAGCAGCCAGACCTTCCCACCCATCCTTGTTGGTACTTAAATGAATATAATCACTAGCATATCCTAAGCACCAGTCTCATAGCCTCTTGGAGTAATTACTAAACAACTCAGTCATCATCATCCTCAGGAAAAGTTTCCTTGCTTCTTTTCTTCCTGAGCTTTCTATTCTCTCTTATGTGCATGGCAATGCAATAGACTTAATGCACTTCAAATCTATGCTATCTCCAATCAAAACAGAGCTTCCCAATCTGCATGCTAAATATTATTGCCCATCCCTGAAATTTCAATAGCTAAAATACTTAACACAAATGTATACTTACCCTCTTCCCAAAATCACTCCTCTGCAAAAATAACATCTCCATTAAAATTAGCCACCCTTTCAAAAAGAGCCATTAAGCAGATGTTTTATAAATTATTTGATGTTTATCTTATAGATCTGTTTTCTCTGTAGATGGATTCTTCCTCTGTGATGGTCACTAACTGGCATGGGGACAGTTTGGTCATTAGTGGTATCACTATTAACAGCATATATCCCAGCACAGGAAAGACATGGACCAGTTAGAGCCGGTCCAGAGGAGGCCATGAGGATGATCAGAGTGCTGGAGTACCTCTCCTATGAAGAGAGGCTGAGAGAGTCAGGGTTTTCAGCCTGGAGAAGAGAAGGCTCCGGGAAGACCTCATTGCGGCCTTCCAATACTTAAAGGGGGCTTACAAGAAAGATGGATAAAGGCTTTTTGCAAGGGGTAGGACAAGAGGTAACAGTTTTAAACTAAAAGGGGAGAGATTTAGGTTAGATGTTAGAAAGAAGTTCTTCAGCATGAGGGGGGTGAAGCACTGGCACAGGCTGCCCAGAGAAGCTGTGGGTGCCCCATCCCTGAAGCTGTTAAGGCCAGGCTGGATGGGGCCCTGCCCAGCCAGGTCTAGTGAGAGGTGTCCCTGCCCATGACAAAGGAGTTGGAACTGGATGATCTTTAAGGTCCCTTCTAACCCAAGCCATTCTGTGATATCTGTTAAGAAAAGGCTTCCTTTGCATTTTGTGTACTCAGTGTACACATATGACATTTTCATACTTCAGTAATAAACGCTGAGAGTAGGCATGCGGGCTCCTCTGCATACCCTTTCAGAATGGCTGTTTGCTGTTACAATACTGATACCTTGTTTCTTATCCTCTGGAGATTAACCTCTCCCAGCCCAGCGCCATCAGTTATGCAAGTGTCTTTGTTTCAACCACAGTTCCTGTTGCTGCAGCATTCCAAAGGAGAGAGCTAGATCAGGGTAGCAGAGGAATGTCTTAGAAGGTGCTGTGATCCACTTGGGGCTTCTTAACTATGAACTTAACACCTGTCCATATTTGAACTGGGTTTCTCCTGAACCAAAATTCAGATTTTTGAGCTTTGTTACCCATTTTGAAGAAAACGTGTAAATAAAAAAATACCCACTAGATGGCAGAGATGTGTTACAAACATAAGCAGAAAGGCAGCCCAATGCCGGCAATTAGTAGTGATGTTTATTACTTGCGTTTCTGCAGTGTCAGAGAGTCTTGGAAATAGATCTGGATACTGTATGAAGACTCTAAAAATATAGACCTTCAGGACTACTTCTGTCTAGAAGAGCTCTATACTATCCAAAGTATAAGCCAGAGATGGTACATGGGTATGGAGATAAAAGAAGGTGCAGGTAGTGTGGACAAACAAAGTAGAAAGAAGTGTTCCCAGGGTTCTGCACGCAGATAAATCTGTTTATAAAATCATGACAGCTGAAGGGAATCTAGTGACAAGCACTTACAAAGAATCTTCTGGGTTAGTACTTGGACCGTAAACTTCACCCTTGGCTACAAACCTCTGGTATTTAAAAGAATCCTAGCTCAGCTTTGTGCTGTGAACATCCTGTTTGTTTTCTTTTCTTTAGATCTGCACCAGCAGCACAAAGAGGACCTATATCTTCAGACAGAGGAGGCAGCTGGAACAAGCTCATGTTTGTTTCTTTTGTAGGCTTTTTGTTCAGATCTGCTTTAGTGCACTAAGTGAATAGACTGAATCCATATCCTCTCTTGACTTTGCTGGCTTTAATTAATTTCTAACCACAGTTTCATCCAAGTTCTGGGATTGGCAAACGTGCATGTTAAAACCCTGCATGCTTCTATCCAGATTTCGACTACTAATAGTATAAAAAAAATTCTGCTGCTGTTAGAAAGCCTCCTTTCCTTTTCTTGTACAGAAGAACTCCTTTGCTATTTCCTATTATCCAAATTCTCTAGAATGAAACTGAGAATAATACTTTCTCTCAGTTCATATATTTCAGGAAGAAAAGCAAAATTATGCCCATCATACAACTCTCAAACAACTAAAGCAGTCCTAGTATTTTGGCCTTGAAATGCTGGACTGCTGTGTTTTGAGGTGGGCAAATGGGAGCAGGAATTAGGATTTCAAGTGGGAAAGCTTAAGATGATTTACCTGATAGAAAATATAATAGGTGAGATACTGGGAAAAATTAAACTCATTTTCTTGAATAGTCTAGTATTCGAGTCAAACTTAACTGAAACTATTATAGTGATGTGATAGTTACAGGGCATGCAAGACACACATACTTAGTGCAGTATTTTGCCACATGCTTTCAACTGCTTTGTCATCCACACAGCTGTTCCTCAGCTGACTATTTCCTGGCCATGGGATAACCAGCAGTATGGTCAGCATCACCACATCTGGAAGGCTCCACGGGTCTTCCGCCATGATGTGAGGGAGTAGATTTATAGCATACCAAATTCAGACAAGAATCTACCTGTCTGTATTCAGTGGACTCACTTAGCGTGTTTCAGAACAAACTGAGAAGACAGTAGCTGCTATTTTGAAGTTCTCTTGAGTTGCCTCTGTGAGTTATCTAAGTGTTCCAGGTAGACGTTCATCTGGACAACCAAGCCACCCAGCTACGAGATGACACATAAATCTTCAGAAAACAAACCAGTTGTTCTTCTAGAAAATAATCAGAATTTTACTGCGCATTCTCTGTTAGCTTCCATGTTATTTGTGTCTGTATTAGCTGATTGCCAGGAAACTAGGATAGAATGGTCCTGTTATCTCAGTGCTTGTGATTTAGGACTTTTATAGTAGATTGCATGTTTGAAAGTTATAATATCTGAAATACATTATTGTTGCTTATTTGTCTGGTTTCCATTCCCACAATAATCTTTAAATTGATTCCACTGCAAATCCCTTTATACTACACATGGAGTTGCATGTGCCTGTGACAGGGTTGGATTAGGGCTCAGGCTCTTAGGAATTATGTGTATTTCAGAAACTCGAAAAAGTACTGACATTAGGCTATAAAGTGCATGAGAGACCCGTGGACACTTGTCCAAGACCTGTTCTGGTCTAGTATTGTTCTAGCCAATGACACAAATACTGTAGTGATTCAAAGAGTAGCTAAATACCATTAACAAGGCATGTGCCTCACAGACAGCTGCCATTCACACGCTGACCATCCCAGCTGGCCAACTTTTGCTCCCCAGCCTATGGAAGCCTTTCAGCCTCTGGATGCTTCCTATTTCAGAAATGCAGTCAAGACTGGCAGTTATGAATGAAAGGAAACACACTGTAGGAATTGATAAATAATTATGTTTTGAAAAACCCACAAAATACGTAGCAGGATAGATATGATTCCATTAACTTGAGGTTATTTACTACATAACTTTATGTCAAGACCAACATACTCAGAAACCTCTTGCACTGTTTTCTCATTTCTAATATTCTTGCACTCTTTCCCATTACATCAACTCAGCAGCAAAGGCAGCAGTTATTTTTTTTCCAGTATCTTTTGAATAAAGTGCCTCAAACTTGTTGGAAAAGCTTGGGAATATCTGTAGAGATTTTTAGCAAACCAGCAAATGTAGCTGGGAAAAGAAGGCAAAGTTTTAGATGCACAGACTTCCTCCGATCTTAAACACAGCAAATTTCAAGCTGAGTATGGACATGTTGTTCTGAGTTAAATGTAATTGTTTTAATTAATGTGGAAGAACAGTGTAGCCAGCATCTGAAGCAGCGGGGCAGAAGTGTTAGCAAAGTGAGAAACAATGAGGTCGTTTGTTACTCCCTGGGGGAGGGAGAGATGTTAAAAAGTTGTGAGCAAGAAAATCCCTTCTCTCTCCTTCTCTATTTCTACAACTACACAGTAGGTGCATAGTGCTTAACACTTGGTGAATGCTCTGATTAACAACGCCTCATAATGTCTGAATGCCTGCTAATGTTCAGCAGGGCGGATTCAAAATGTTCGATCATTCATACTTTGTACTAGCAGTGCTGGAGATAACAGCTGTCTCCAGACCTGGAACTGCATTTTGAGGGGGAAAATGTTTCAAGGGGAAAATATTTCTTATGAAGACATCATATCTATCGCTTCATTTTGAATCTAGTTTGATGCCACTATTCAGAGCAGATCTGTTAATACCCAACTACTCATGGCAAATGACAGTATCACATACCATGGCATCATAGGGTGCTTTGCATTTATGCGGATAAACCCGTGGAAGCTACTGATACTAATTCAGTATTTCCTGTCATTGCCCATTTTTTGGACCACTTGAAGACTCAACTGTGTCACATTCTTCATTACCACAAGGAAGTAAACATCCCTTCTGTTAACCTATTTTGTTTCTGCTGCATGTGTTCCCGTTGTTGTATCTGACGAAAACAGAACTGTAATTCAGAATAATTCATTTTATCAGCATGTATGTGCATGAACACAAATACATCTGCTCATGTCTGCTCTGCCTGCTTTTAAATGCAAACTGTCGAGTGCTTTGGAGTGAGAATTAATGCGAATAAAGCAAGGACAACTTGTTTACCTCTCTGCCCTTTTAATACTGCCGGTGTTTATTTTTGTCATATTGGCCTGGTGAGATATTCAGCTGACATGACCGTGTTTCCAATCAGCAATCTCAAAGGTAGTGAAACCTCCACTTCAACCTCAAGAATCTGCATGACACTTAGTTGTTCAAAGGAAGCTAACTTCTGTGATCAGTTTCTTTATGATTTGCTAGAAATAATTCTGCTATATTCTGCTTCAACAACAGACAGTGTAAATTGGAAGAATCGTGCTTTTAGCAGAGCCAAAAGGTTCGGCTTAAAATAGCTCACTATGGCGAGGCAAGGCATCTTAGTTTAGACAAATGTTAGGGTGGCTCAAGCAGCTGACAAGTGTTTTTCTGATTTTCAGGTTTTTCCTAATTCCAGTTTCTGCCCAGTCTAAATTTACTTGCCATTTTATTTACGAGGTGAAGATTATTATCTGCTGATTCTTGCAGGTAGCTGAATTCCTGTATGTCCCTGGGAATTACAAAGGCAAGCTCAGAGGAGACTCTCTCTCCCCTGCAGCAGTGCAGCTCAAGTGCAGGCTGGCAGCCAGAGGGGCCACGGAAACCAGAGCCTTGGAGCGCAGCACATACGTGGCCCTCACACCGTGCCAGAGTATCCACCTCGTCTGGGCAGCCCCTCATCATTTGCCTTCTGCTATTTCCTGCCACCTGCAGCAAAAATGAATCTGATCTGAGTTCAGATGAGTTACTTCATACTTTTAGCAGAATATGCGTGAAAAATTACAACATTAGAAGTTTTATAAAAGGGAAAAGAAGCAGGAAATTATGTTTAATAATACACACTTCTTTAAGTAATAGGCACTAAGGTAAAGTAATTAGTCCTTTACCTGTGACCATTTGACTAGGAATACCTCTGTTTTAATGAAAGCAGCCAGAAAACCCAGAGCTGATATTTCCACAGAGCTGAATGAAGTCTCTTGGCTGTCACCTTGAAGTTTGTCACCACTACCCATAAGCATGGGGTTAAATAAAACAGGAGTTGCTGGAATAATACGAAAAAGGAGAATGATTACCGGTAAATCATATGGCTTGTATAATACAAAAAGAATCTAAGGACAATAACTGATAAACTTGGAAGACACAGCATCTAATCCTGGACAAATATTTAAACGCACATATACAAAAACGTATTTTACATAGCTGACAACTTGGAAAGATCTTGTTTTTCAGGTTTCTTGTTTTATGTTCACATGGATCCCTTCCAAGTGGCAGATCTATCCCCTGTAGTTCGTTCAGGATAAACTTTGCAATTTACACCACCTATCACCAGCACAGCATACCTTTATATCAACTTTGTTTCCTTGACTGCCTGGGTGGGAGGGGAGCCTGCTGGGTACTTTGCTCCAAAATGTGTGAGCAGCATAATAATTAGCACTGGCCAGAAAACAAAATTAGTACTGTCCAGAAAACAAGCCCTGGAAAGTCAGTGAGATTAATGCATTTCTTTTCACTCTGCACTAAAAGTAAACTTTGAAAAGTGCTGTAAGAAGTACAGCAACCTCATCAGACTACTAAGTAGCCCCAAGCTAGATGCCTGTCCAGGAAAACAGAAGATCTCTAACTGCTAGGTCATAGCTTTGGTGCATCTCTCTGGCAAACTCTTCTATTGCAGCCATTCCATTTTTGTATAAATTAAACATTTATTGTTTAAAAAAAAAACTATTCACAACATGATTCATGCTGAATGCATGATCCATTAAATTTGTGCCTCTCAGTCTGCAGATCAGTGCTTTAAACACTACATTCCTGAATGTTTTTTATTTAAGATTTGTCTAAGCCATTACTTTCTGACATGGTTAAGTAGAAAGGCATATCAATAAAAGGTGAAGGTGATGCGGAAGAGTGAAGCAGCTTGTTTACTCGCACTGTTCTGGAGCTACTCCACGGCTCGTGTGCCCACCGCTCCAGCAGTGTGCTTGTATGTAGGGGAGCTCTTGGCACACTGCACAAACACTAGCTATGACTTTGTTTTGTTACAAGCATGCCACTTTGCCTGCGAAAGATACCGTGAAGTGAAAAATGCAAAAAAGCAGTTCTGGTGACAGCAGGATGTTCTTCAGGCAGTGGAAAAGCTTATGAAGCACCTATGAAAGCACCAAGCTTTCCAAGTGAAGGGCAAGAAGCAGACAACGTGGCACTCAGGAGAGCTAGCAAGGAACCAGCATGGAAATGGGAGGAAGAAAACTGGTCTTTTGCAATAAACAAAGGAGAAGATCATTAGCTTGTGTTAGCCTGTCCTGCTCTGAATAGTAAGATTCTGCTGTCACAGCTTGAGCTTCACCGCAGCAACAAGTGAAGAAACACATGCGGCCGTGGGAAAGGAACCAGGCTAGGCAGAGAGTTATTAAGGAATAGCAATTCCCAAGCATCCCTTTTCAGAACGTGAGCTTTAAATGCACTTCTCATCATAATGTTATTAATTTGTTAGGCAGTCAAAACTGTAGCCTGGTTTGAAACATTGAAGCTGCAGAACAGATGTTATGACTTCTGAGAAAGATCAGGGTGTATTCTTGCCAGTCTATCTCACAGGATATTCGATCCCACTGAATAAATCTGGCTGTCCATAAATGATGTCCTAGAAACAAGCAGCATAAAATCTAGTAGTTCCAGTGCTATTTCATTGGAGTACAACACTAAGGGAAAAAGCAGGCCACTAATTTAAGGATTTTAACCTCAATGAGCCATGAAATTCACTGTGGAACAATTGTATATGAAAGATCAGAGCTTTTTTTCTATGCAGTGTTTGGACGGAGTTTCCTTATCAAAAAAGATTTTTAGGAAAATTGACATATTTATGACTGGTAGTGGCTTTCAAAGCATCCCCAAATCATTACTTAAGACCAGAGAAGAACTTCACAGGAGAACAGCAATAATTTACCCATAAGGAAACAAACAAACCTTATCTATCCAGGGGCATTCAGAAAGGTTTGGAAAGTTAAATTTACTAGTAAGGAAAAATTAGCACTTACTGATAAGTTTCTCCTCTATGCAAAAGCTCAGTGCTTGATGAGAGGAAAGAAACACTTAGCTTCCTTTATTTATTTGACTGTAATCTCCCATTTAAGAGTGAGGACATTTGGAAGCACAAAATAGGGTGAGACAGAAGTTGTCTTCTAGGACTCAAAGGGAACTGAAGAGTTCACAACCATTTCTGCTTTAACAAATCCCTAATAGAATTCATTTAGGGAAAAAAAATAATAGAAAGTTAGGAATTGATCCCAACAGCCACATTGTATGCTGTTCATCACAGCTTCCCTTCGTCTCATCCTATTTCTTCAAAAAACACTCCTCTAAGAGGAAAGCATTTCTTAAAATCTTTTTGAAATGACTGATGGATGGGTATCAGAAACCTTGAGCTGAACAAATGGTGGGATCAGAAGTCCCCTTCTGACATACGTTGTTGAATGATACCACGAGTTTTCAAAAAATGGCAATTACTGAATATATTCTTTCTGGAAGAGACATACATTTTCTCCTTTTTGGTTTCACAATGCTAATGCCTAACTGGCAAGACAGCTTTATTTTTATAACACATTTAGCTGTCCATTCATTTTTAGCAATCAGTCGTACAGGATGTGTTTATTTTAAAACCTGATGGCTAACATCACCTGCTCACTGGACTGAACTTTGCCAGTGATGGCACACTTGTTGCACAGCCACAGTTACTCCAGTCACTGGCACCACGTGTATATAACAGGCCCTCGAGCCAGTGGGCTGAGCCCAGCTGCCCTGCCTTGTCCTACCTTTGGTTCTTCCCCCTAAAAACCCTGCAGTAAGTCCTATGCTACCACAAAATGCTTTTTCCCTGCATCCCCTGAGCAGGAACACCCACAACTCAAGGTGATCCAGAGAGTTGCTCCCGATGGCCACCATGATGGATACCACACCGAGACTTGGGGCTGATGGCTTTGCTGGGAAAGGCCTGGGAGGGGCCCAGGCAAGGCAGATGACCCTCCAGGGCCCTTGATCCGTGTTCCTGCCTGTCTTTGTGTCCCTGTGCTCCATTGTGCTTGTGCAGATAGGGCCTCTGATGAGTTCACAGCCTCTGTGATAGGCCTGGGAGGAGCTCATCAGGGTTTTATTTCCACTTCCCCACCTACAATTGTATTGACATGCTTCTACATTGCTCCCAGATATCCTTCTTGCACTTTCTTCCAACATTTAATCTAAGCTCAGTCAGGGATTTCCCAGTTCAGCCAAGCTGGAGTCCTGCCACATTTCAGTTTCCTGGACATCAAAACACACCACGTTTGGGACTTGAGGAGATTGTCCTTGAATCAACTAGCTCTTCCTTTTTCTTTTTTTATCTTCATTGTCCCCTGGGTGCACCCTCACCAGATCTTTGGATAAGCCACAGTCATTAGGTCAGACATGTTTCTATCAAACTGAACAGAGTGGATTTCCATTTCTGCATCTTTTGGTGTTTTTTTCCTTCATGAGTCAATTTTTCAACATTTTTTTCTAAGTACTCATTGCTGACCAGTTGTCAGTTCTGATCAAAACTCATGCTGCTAACAGCTAGAAACTGGTTGCTGACTTAATTCATCCCTACTAAAACACAGTGGAGAACCACTCTTCAACTGCACCAGGTCACTGAATGCCAGCATTGGTGCCAAGCACTAGAACATTTAACCCTGGGAGGAAGATTTTGCCTGTGCCTGTCAAAGTTTACTCCCAGTTGCAGATGTGACAGATGATGGACAGCTGGGCCAGGCCATGCAGTAATTCATGCAGGAATGAAATAGCTTTGTGCTGTTTGCCTTAAGACTTACTCCACCCTGCCCTTCTGCACTGTGTGAGTATTCTCTTTGAGAAATGACATGTGGAGGAAGGAGAAATGAATGGCCTGAGTCTGTGTAAATATAAAAATGTTATTTTAGATGTTGCTCTGTCATGGGCCGCTGGTTGGCTCTTTCACACTCTACAGTTCAAAAATAGTGCATCTGCCTCGGCATACAGTACAGCATTGTGCCCTTCAGCCATGTGCCTCCTCGCATTTATTTACACTAAAAGCAGAAACCCATTCAATAGATTTTATTGATATTACTCGTTAACAATATCTATATTTTTCTCTTTTTCTCTTTTTTTCTTTATTTTTTCATTTCCTTCTTTCTTTCTACCCTCAACTTCCCGCAGAAGTCACAAGATGAGACACACTACATATAGTCAAGAGTGTGTGTAGGGTGAAGGAAAGGTCACTGGCAAAATAAGACAAAGTGGTGACATTTGGTCCTCCCACACTGTCACAATGCATGAAAATGCATAAGAAAAAACAGTGCATTCCGGTCGAGAGAGCAGAATGCTTTATAGAGAAGAGACAGGCATCGTGCATGTCAGCATGTGCTGATCTAGTATTTTCATTTCTGCCTTTTAAAGCCCTCAGCAGCATATGAAACAAAATGAATAAATTCCATGTGAAAAACAGGCTGCTTAGCAGTGACAGAGATGAAAGACCCAGAAAGCCCCAGCAGCCTGTAGTGTGCAAACTGCAAATAATTGCTGGATGGTGCCTTTTTACAGGGTTTTTTATCACACTCCAGGTGCGGCAGCTTGAGCCTCCAGTCAGGTGGGCTTGCTCACGCCTGCAGAACCTATGGTATGTATGATCTGTGTTTGAAGCAGTGGAGTTTGCAGCTTCAAACCTACATGCTGCAGGGAAGCTAGTCCCAAAACATGTCATCAGTATGGAAGAACATGCATGCATCCCCAGTTAGATGCAGCTGATAAGAGTGATGGCACACGGTATTTCTCCCGCAACTGTGAACAAGTCCAGCAGTACATAATGCTGATGGTCCCTCTGCAGACCTCCTTTCCTTCCTAGGAAATGTACTCTTGGGGATATAATGAGATCATGCCCTTACTTACAGCAAAACTAAGAACAAAGTGGCCTATCCAGAACACCTACAGAGTGCAAAGTTAGTTTTGTGAGGAATACAGGTGTCTGGGCTTGAGAAAGCAACTTCAAACTGCTTTCTGTTCTGTTTCTTAAAGATGCCAAATCCAGTAGTGTCTCCATTTGAACTGAAATGTCCCCTGGGTGCTGAAACATGGGTGAATTAACAAGTTCAGAAATGTCCATTAGTGACTCAGAGGCAGGTGACAATTAAGGCATTACTGATTTTTGCAGCTAATTATTTTCAGGGACACCTCCTCACACAAAATTCAGTAGTAGTGGACTACCCCACCCCCACACACAGTATTCTTACTTTGGAGACCTCCTGCACAACTAATTTCTCCATGGTTTTTCAGAAGAAGAGTTCAGGCTGGAAACCTTATGGATTTGAAAAGCTGCAAGTGTCTAAAATTAAAAGTTGAAAATGAAAATAAATGAATGTATATTTAAATAAATGCAGCAGTCAGTTTTGCATCTGTGTTAGCAACCATTTAGGTGATCTACTTAGACATAGGTCAGGTGCAAATAATTACCACTCAAAGAAGACAGATATTTAATGCAATGGAACAGCTATAGGGCAAATGCATCAAACTCTCAGCTTCAGTTGTTCACACCTCCACCCTTGCTACACAATTTAAGGCAGGACAGCGTTGCTGTATGTTCACAGAGCCCTGCATTCTGTATGCAAACTACACAGGAAAACCAGAAAAGGATTATGAACTTCTGAATAGCTTTAAAGCTTGCAACAAAGCAGATAGACAAGTGCATGAAATTAGTTTTCACAGAACTGAAAAAATGCTAACGATATTAAAATAATAATACATTTTTAAAAGCTCACCATTGCAGTATCAGATTAGCTGACCAAGGTTGGAAACCCAGTTACCTAGTTATTCAGTTGTATTTTATACTGCACCTCAGGAGGAGCCCTGCTGTAGCAAAATGACCTGCAGAGTCAGCAATGTCAGCACCTATTCTGTATGACCACACAGCACTTTGCCTCAGTTGTAAAGATGCTGCTGTAGAACGGTTTTGCAACCTTGTAAGTGGGAAGATATTGTATCTCCAGACTGGCTTACAAATGAAAGGAGGCCTATGCCATTGCTTGATTTGCTTTTCCATTCCTCCATCTGTCAGGCCCTTCCCTTCCACAGACCTGTGAATTTATTGACCAATATTATCCAGAGTCTAATGGAGTGAGCTGCAGAACTTCTGTTCTTCTTACTTAATTCATGCACTTCATCTAATTTTGCTTATATTTGTTTTTTTTTCTTTCTGTGTAGACAGGGTGTCTGTTGCTGTGAATGGTGAGCTACACTGTCCTGTTCAGAGGAGATTAACCCTCACTACTGTCTGATGCTTGGGCTTTAACATGTAGAAATGTATTTTCTCTTCAGAAGAAATTCTTAAAGAATTTCCAGTGGAAGCAAATACAATCGGAGTAGAAATGTGTGTCAAGTAACAACAACCCAAGCAAGGTGATAACAACAGGCTGAACAAGGCAGCTGGGTAACAGCAACCAGCTGAGAAAAAGGAGATTTGGGATAAGGGGGCACTGGTGTTCAAACTGTCTCTCCCAGTAAGTGAGAAGGTAATTCAGCCCACACTCCTGGTAGTGGTACGGCTCTGGCAGAAGACATGGCAGAGATGTCTGGGTGCTGAGACGCCTTGTTGCAGATGCTTTGTTCACAGTAGTGGGTGCAGGGTTGGATGGCGTGCTGCTCTTCACAGCTGTCACTTTGCACCCGCTGTTCTCATCTCAGCCCATTTCTCATTTTCACTGTTCATCTCAACCTTCTCTAAATGTTATGACAGCAGTTACCCTGTGAAACCAGGAAGCTATGAAAAGAACAGTCATTGCTATTTCAACAAAAGGAAAGGAATAATTTCTTTCATTATTTTAAAAGCCTTTGCTCTTTTCAGTTCAAATTCCCTCATTCTGAAGTTCTTCTGAGCACTGACAGCTAGCAATTACAGGTGTCCACAGTGATTAGTGGCACTGTGCCTACCATGCTATCATCGTAATCCAGCACATTATGTTGAAATGATTCTTCACGATTCCTAACCTGAATTAGCAGCCTTTGAAGCAGCCTATTTCCTACCATCTAGAAAAATTCATTGCTAGTATAACAAAGTTTAATCCCGTTAAAGGCAGTGGTGTTATTTCTACCAGAGCGCACTCAGATGAGAAATGGAAGCTTGTGAGGAACAGCCAGGACACAGTCAAATTCTATCAAACTTTTTACTCACTGAAGAAGAAACGTTTTCTAGAGGCAAGTTCTAACCCAGGGTGCTGAAAAGATGCACAACATGTTTTTCTCTGTTTCATATTTGCAGGTTAGCGTTGTTTGGTCCTACCTGCTGACAGATATTTCTTTCATGAAGGATTCATGGCCTCAGCCATATATTGGGTGCCAGGACTATCAGCACTTGCAGTAAAATGCTAAAAAATAATGATAAATGAGACTCTTGAATGGTCAGACGTTGGGGATGGCTGGGGGTGGTTTGTTGTGCCTCACTGGGTCAAAAACATGATCCACCAGGGAGCAGTGGAAACCAGCTGCTTTTTTGTTATGATATGCTTAGCAGTACTAATGCAGGCTAGTGAATTATACATCATACAGTTCCTTTCTTACAGAAGCCTCCTGCTGCAATACACAGTATTGAAGCAGAGGCTGGCATTTATGTGCATGTCTATCTTCTGATCTTTTATGCCCACTTTCTGATCCTCCCAGGGATTCAGTGTAAACTCTGGCAGAAGAGCGGACACAGCTTGCCTAGAACAGATTAATTTAGCCTTGGAAATTCACATAGCTCCAAGGGGTCTAAATATTGGAGTTTATCAGACATGGCACTACTTAAAAAATGTCATTTTCCTGATAGAAGGCACGTGTAGCCAGTTAGAGAAGCATGCAGACCCATGAGCTCTTCACTGCAATCTCAGTTATTGTCTTACTTATGCCTACTGTGGAAACCCTCTTGTGCCAGAACATTTGCAAGGAGTGAGTTCATTCTCACATTCACACTGAGAAAGAAAGAACCATTTTCTGAAGCACTGGCCTTTGCTGGCCTTCGTGCCACCCCCTCATCTCTGCTCGGTGCCGTTACTCAGGCTGATCAGGCAGCAGAAGCTTGCTGAAAGGAGGCTTGGCATTTACTTGTCTGCTCCATTCCCTACGCAGCTTGAGGAGTTACAAACCAACAGCAATGACAGCTTCCACAGCAACTCAGCCTGCACTTGCCTCATTTATTTATTCTTAACAAATTGAAGCCAAATCAGAAAAGAAGGAAAAGTTTTCTCATAACAGGTTATTGATAAACAACTCTCTTAAAAAGTTTTAAACTTTAACTATTCCAATTGTTCCACTCAAAAAGAGACTTATTTCAGACTTCCCAAAGATAGGCATCTTCAATACCTAGAACAAGCAGAGATTGCAACTTTATTGCATAAACTGACTTGCGGAATCAAACTCCATAACCCGAGATTAGGTTATAAAGCAGGTATGTTTATTACGGTGCTGCGCCCACACCTGATGCGAGGGGGTCACCGCCCTACCAAACTCGCATACCCCTAGACAAAAGTGTTAGACATTTAAAAGCCAAACTTATACATATTAATTGAGCCTGGTTACATATTCATTACTTTTCCTCCCCTTTGCGCATGCATTGTAGCCCCTTCTGGTGATCGCTGGATGAAGGCTCGACGTCCTCCTCCCCATTCGGTGGGCGTTCTTGGATGAAGTCAGGAGTCTTCATCTTGACCTTTGTCCCAGGGGAGGCTCTC